>NW_026057582.1:1836209-1863668 GCF_023721935.1 Panthera uncia | reverse complement strand
CCCTGGCCCTTACATACACACACACACACACGCGCGCGCGCGCTGGGGCCACCTGGGGTGGAGACTGAAGCATACAGCCTGGTCAGGAACAGCCCAGGCCCGATGCACCTATATTTCCAGCATGTGCCTCATGGGCTGTGCAGCTGGGCTCCAAGGTCACAAAGAGTTCCCAGAACCATTGCTTCCAGGTCTGAGGACTTGAGGCCATCTTATCCCTCTCAGGCCTCTTTCTCCATGTTGGCCAGCCAGATACTTTGAAACGGGAAGAGTCAGGTGCAGAACTTGGGCTGTGGGTCGGAGGGTTAGTGGGGTCTAGGCAGAGGCCTGCTGCTCAGCCACTGGGGACTTGGGGAGCCGGTGGCAGATGGGCAGCAGGCCCTCGAGCCAGCTCCATCCCCTACTGCTCTCTGTGCAGTGGGCGTGCTTCTGGGCTCTAATATGCCAGCTGCCCTCTAGGAACTACGGGTACAGCCGTGAACAAGACAGGCCAGGTTGCCCCTTCCCTGAGGGGACAGTAAGCCCAGTGTCACTGTTTCAGTGCTGTGATCGCTGTGAGGCTAGTAAAACTGGACTGTGTGTTTGAGGGTGGCTCCAAGAGGTCCCTCCACCTCGGTCGGTCCCGGAAGACCTCTAGCATGGGGACATTCAGTTGGAAACGAGGAGGAGGAGGCGCTACCAAGAGCCAAGCAAGCGAGAGTGTCACCCCAAGGGTGAGCCGTGCAGAGGCCCTGAGTGAGGACCCAGCAAGGAGGCCAACGTGGCAGGGGCAGGAAATGAGGTCGGGAGGAAACGGGCACAGCTCGGAGGGTGGTCGGGTCTGACTGTGCCCGTGTGGAGAGGCGAGAGCAGGGTCTCACCGAGGGGAACAGAATCGCCTGTCTGGTGGCGGTTACGGAGCCAGGAGGGAGGGCCGAGGCTGCGCGGGGGCAGGGTGGAGGCGGGGAGGCAGGAGCTACCTGTGGACCGAATGTGGGGTGGGAGAGGGGAGTCTGGGGCACCCCTGCGATGTCTGGTCGAGCTGTGGGTGTCGTTGACTGGTCAGGAAGGGCCGACGGGAGGGGTTCGGGCTTGGAGCGGATCCAGCTCTGTCCTCGTTAACGCCGAGCGCTGTCGGGTGTTGGGAGGTCGTGCGTGTGCGCTGGACAATAGGAGTCTGCAGCGAAGGGACCCGGCACTGGGGAGCATGCATCAAGACTGGCACCCGAAACCGCAGGGCGGGGGAGGTCATGGGGGGACGCAGCCCCAGCTGGGCACAGCCAGGTGAGAAGTCAGGCGGAGGGGCAGCACTGACAGGAGCCGGGGAGTGGCCAGGGCAAGTGGAAGAGAACTGGCGGACGGCGACGTGGGGGAAGAGTGGGGCCCGGTGGCAAGTCGGCTGCCGTGTCTTGGTGCCGTGAGATCAGGCGAAGCGAGGGCGGAGGCACACCACACTCCTGCTCCACGTGGCCTGGAGGTGGGCAGACCTCTGAGTGGGCAGCGAGCTTGGGGGACTCGGGGCCAGCCACCGGGTGGGAGGTGGGGAGTGGGGGGCGGGGACGGGGTTTGCTCCGGTGCTGGGATCGGGCAGGGCGGCCGCTCTGCCGCCCGGACCCACTGCAGACCCCGAAAACAAACCCAGCCGGTCGCGTCCCCACCCAGCCCCAGTGCAGACTCGGTGACAAAACCGTGGGCAGCCCGGACCTGCCGGGCAGTTCCGGAGTGGTGCCCACTAGCGACCAGGATCGTCTGACCCATGGGCCCCGTGTGGGTTTTTCCAGAGTAAGGGTGGGGTTGATTCTTAAGCGTCCCCGGCAGTCCTGCCTGACACCCGTCCCTTCCTGCCAGGCACTGGCAGCGGCTCCGTGTCCCACGCGCTCATCCGCACCATCGCGCCCACGGGCCACCTGCACTCGGTGGAGTTTCACCAGCAGCGGGCAGAGAAGGCCCGGGAGGAGTTCCAGGAGCACCGAGTGGGCCGCTGGGTGACGGTGCGCAACCAGGACGTATGCCGCAGCGGCTTTGGTGTGAGCCACGTGGCTGATGCTGTCTTCCTGGACATCCCGTCTCCTTGGGAGGCTGTGGGCCACGCCTGGGACGCCCTCAAGGTTGAAGGTACGTTGGGGGTTCTGGTGTGGGCCTGGCCTTGGGTGTGGGTCATCTGAAGCCCAGAGAGGTCAGAAGCCAACAGGCCACATAGTGTGGCCAGGCCAGGGCCCCTTTTGACCTGAAGTCGGGGTGGGTCAGGCTGGCCGAAGGCTCGTGGGGAGGTGGAGAGGAATAGGAACTGGGGAGAACGGGGCTCCAGCTGAGCCTGTGTTCTTCGGCCTTGCCCCGCTCACCCCCACCCCCCACCCCCTGGAGCTGGGAGGCATCTGAGTTCCCTGGGGACTGTGGCAGCCCCACCTTAGAGGTGCCACCTGTGCCTCAGGGCACTCCAGACTCTGACCCCAGCTCTTGCCCGAAGAGTTTCCCCTCCCCCCACCAGCCACGAGCCAGCAGAGTAGCCCCTTTTAGGGAAGATACGAGATGTGGAGGCGGGAAGGAGGCGGGAACATTGGCTCTGAGCCAGGGAGGCGCTGGTGAGGCCCTGGGTTTTTCCCTTTTGTGGAGAAGGAGCCAGCCCAGGCAGCCAGGGCCCCTTCCCTCCTCCCTGCGGAGCAGAGCAGGACAGAGGGTGGGGAGGAGGGTGGAGAGCCACCCCAGGCGCCCCCAGGGGGAGGGCTGCCCTCCCCCCCCCCAAAAAGACAGGTGCCAAGGCGCGCCTCAAACAGCAAGGCAGCAGCAGTGGGTCCCAGTGGGTCCCCTGCCGTGTCCCTGCTCTCTGCCAAGGTGGCCTGGGGCTCGGGAGGGGCTGAGCCCAGCTTCCCACCCCTCCACCCCTTCTAGCTTTACCCCCAGATGATGCCAGGTCCAAGTGGTCACCCTCCCGAGCCTTCCTCCTGTCGTTGGGCTCCCTCCTGGTGCTTGGCCGGGGGGAGCTGCACCATCCGTGGACCCCACCCCCTATACCCCTCCAAGCCCCTCCCTTGGGCTCTCTCTGTGTCTCTTGCTCATGGGCCTTGTATTTTCCAATACCTGCCTGCTCTGTGAGCCCGACCCCAGCGAAGCACAGTCCCCAGGCTCCCTGGGACTCGGTCCGGCCGGAAGGCTCTAGCCCTCGCCCAGAGGGTCCTGTCTCCCCAGCAGTACGCTCAGGGGCCAGGTGCCTTCTTGGGGATGACACTGTGCCCTCTAGGTTGCCATCAAACTGCTCGTGCTTCCTCCAAACTCACCCCTTCCTGAAGATCCATCTGGCAGTCCCTGGGTGTGTCCCCAGGTGTGGCTGAGGTGACCAGGCCTCAGGGACATTCCAGGACTTGCCCGGCCACATCCCTTCCCCCGCCTCGGATTCCCCACACCCTCCTTGCTAGGATGGGGATGTGGGCTGGACGAGGGCCAGGCCGAGGGACACTACAGGTGGGCCCTGGTGGGAGGTGGCAGGAAGGGGCTGTCAGCTCCCGCCTGCACCCTGTCATCCTTGGCCGTCGGTGCCTCCTGTTCCCCAGAGCGGGTGGCAGCCTCTAATTTCCTGTGACAGCAACAGCCTCCGCCCGCCGGTGAGCCCCGTCCCCCACTGCCACCGTGCCGTGTGGTGAGTGCTCTTCTGGGCACGGTGCTCCTGCAGCTGGGACAGGGCTCTGCCCTGACCCCTGACCCCTGAGCCCGTTGTTCCTCCTGGCCCCGACCCTCGGCTTTCCCCGTAGAAGCGCCTGCCAAAGGCCAAAGAAATAAGGGTCGTGGGCTTGGTCTAAGTGGCCCCTTCCACGCGGCTCCCGGAGAGCCCCTGCCCCGCCGGCCTGTGCCTCTCCTCCACCCTGCTGCCAGGCTCTGCGTGGTGGAGGACTCGGCCGGCCTCGGGCCCCGGGACGGTGGCCGGGCACCCACACGCCCGGCCCGCAGTCCCCAGCCCTCAGGCTGCTGGCTCCTGAGCCCCCACCCCACCCCCCGCCCGGCTCCCCTGACTGCGCGTCTGGCTCCCCACAGGTGGGCGCTTCTGCTCCTTCTCGCCGTGCATCGAGCAGGTGCAGCGCACGTGCCAGGCGCTGGCGGCCCGCGGCTTCTCAGAGCTGAGCACCTTGGAGGTGCTGCCCCGGGTGTACAACGTGCGCACCGTCAGCCTGCCCGCGCCCGACCTGGGGGCCGGTCCGGGCCCCGAAGCCGGCCCCGACACCAGCCCCTTCCGCAGTGGCACACCCATGAAGGAGGCCGTGGGCCACACCGGCTACCTGACCTTTGCCACCAAGACCCCTGGCTAGCGGGCCTCCCTGATGCCCAGGCAGGGAGGTGTGGCTCAGCCAGAGGCCGCCTTATAAGGTCAGCGGGCGACCGCCAGGCCGGGCCTGTGTTTAGAAAGGCGGGGGGGGGGGGGGGGGGGCAGGCAGGCAGGGCTGGGGGGCCCCAGGGGGCGGCTCCAGGAAGGCCTCCTGCCCCAGTCACTGCTGGGCTCTGCTTCCCCGAGCTGCTGCTGTTCTTTTGCCACAGAAAATCTCCACTGTCGCAAGCTCTTCTGGGTGTTGAGGCCAAGGGGTGCCCCTTCCCAGGTGGCCCCAAGCTGGCAGGGAGGGGGGCAGCAAGGACTCCGAGGAGAAGGACCAGGGGCTTGCTGCCCCACTCGGTGTGCGGCCTGGCTCGTCCTCTCCCCGGGGCGAGAGCCTGGCGCTGCCCTGCCCCCCCCCCCCCCCCCCCTCCCAGAGCTGCCCGTGCCAGGCCGGCCCGGCGGCCAGGGAGAGGTGGTCTTGCCGTGTGGCCTCGGGCCTGGCCCAGCCTGCCTGGTGCTATACAGGCCAAGTGGCAGTGTCCTGCGGCCCCTCCTGTTGGAGAGACGGGGGAGGGGAGCCCTGCCCCCCTGCCGAAGTGCCTCCTGTGGCCGCGGTCCCGCCAGAGCCCCTGGCGTGGCAAGAAGCGAGACCGCGGCATCACTTAGCCGGGAGCCTGAGGAGGGCGGAGAAGTGCTTCAAGTGATCCGGCTGGCGGTCCCTCTCAGCTGTTTGAACCCCAGCTGTCCAACCCCAGAGCTACTTGGGTGCCCCACCCTCACGGGAGCCCTGGGGACAAGGGGGCGCATCCAGGGGGGAGGACACCCCTCCAGGGCAGGCCTGCCCTGCTCTCTGACATCCATGCCTGCCACTGCTGCGTGAAGGGCCCGAGTGTCTGCCCTCGGCCTCAGCTGTCATTAGGAGCCTCAGTTTTCCCATGTTGGACGAGAGCCCCAGGGTGCTGTGCTGGCAGGGGGCAGGGGGCCGGCCCCGACCATGCCTGGCGGAGAAATAAACACCGTTGCCCCTGCCGTGCACCTGGTCTGTTTGGTGCCACTCGAGTCAGACCCTCATTCCCGACACCAACCTCCGGGCTGGGCCTCCCCACACACAGCCCTGGGTCTGCTCCTTCCTCTCCCTGTCCCAGGGCGGGGCGTCTGGACAGGGGCTCTGGACTCCAGGACAACAGCCTGGGACATGATGGACAAAGGGGCGAGTGTGTGGCCACCCCCACTCAGCTGCAAAAAGGGCCACTTGTCCTAGTGGGTGAGGGGGGAGAGGGTCTGCCTGTGTGTGTGTGTGTGTGTATGTGTGTGTGTGTGTATGTGTGTGTGTGTGTGTGTCCGTGTGTCCATCCATCCGTCCGTCTGTCCTTCCATCCTTCCGTCCCAGAGCACTGGACCCTCCATTCACAGCACGGTCTGTCTCTTATGCTTTCTGAAGGGTCTAGAGCTCAAGAAAGACCTTCCAGGCCTGAGTCCGTGGGAAGATGCCAAAGGAGGTGGGCCTACTGGGGGGCTGGTCTCCTGGGGGAAGCGTCACAGGGTGGGGCTCCCTCTTCCTCCCAACCTCCTGGCAGGACCTGAGCCCCACCAGATTTCCTTGGGGCCCTGGGACCACTGTCCCAGCCTTCTCCTGCCTCCCGGGACCTGGCCTGACCTCTGAGCGGATGCTTAGCTTCGGGGACAGAGGAGGACCTGTGCCTTCCCCTGGCCTTTGAGAGAGAGGCCTGCAGGATGTCTGGCACAGGGCATGGCCCGCCTGGGCAAGCTCCACTTCCCAGATGGGGCTGAGGATGGCGATCTAGACCACGGCCCTGGTTTGTCACTGGGCCTGGGGATGCCAGAGGACTGGGGTCAGGAGACCTGCACCCCTCCGCACAGGCACACCAGGCACAGGGCAGCTCTCAAGTCTGGGTGGCCCTCTGGCCCCTCATCTGTGCCGCCAAGCCCCATGTGAGCCCCTGTGACCCCACCGGGCCTCCAGGCATCAGCCTTGCCCCAGGTAGCCCTCTGGGCCCAATTCAGCCTCAGTCTGGAGCCCCGTGTGGCCCTGAGCCCCCGGTGAACTCCTCTGCACCCTTAAAGACCGCACTCAAAATGTGTCTCAGTGCCGCCCAGCCCCAGCCTCAGGCAGGAGCATTCTGGGGAACCATTCTCTGCTCCTGTGTCTCCTGGCAAAGGAGCCAAAGCCAAGTGGTGCCCCAGTTCTGCAGAAGGGGAGCCCAGTGTCCAGAGGCAGGGCCAGGGCCCATGGTGAGTGGCCGGTCAGCAGGTTGGTGACAGCCACCTCTGCGAGTCAGCAGCACGGGGCTGGTCACAGGGCAAGGATTCACGGGGACGTCCCCCGCCCAGCCCCAGACACTCACTCTGACCCTCAGTTTTTCCTGGAAATTCCTATACCCGCCCTGCCGCCACCCAAGATGCGAAGATGTCACATGTCCAACTGCCTCCCCTGCTGGCCTCCTCGGGCATCCGAGCCCTCGAACACCTAGAGACCCTGGCTCACTTGCTCCGTGGGTCACAGTCCGAGATCCCACCCTTCCCCCAGGAAGCCCCCTGGGCCTTGCCCTCTTCAGCCCTGGTGTGTTTTGCCCCTGCCCTCGCTATGCTTCACCCTTGCCTGCCTCTGAGGGGCTCACCCCCTCCACCAGAAGCCCCTGGGCTCGGGTGGGTTGGGGGCCCAGGGTGGGATTTTGGATGGGCAGCAG
The DNA here is from genome assembly GCF_023721935.1 of Panthera uncia. Taxonomy (NCBI): domain Eukaryota; kingdom Metazoa; phylum Chordata; class Mammalia; order Carnivora; family Felidae; genus Panthera; species Panthera uncia. The sequence continues at coordinate 1,856,684 of NW_026057582.1, read as the reverse complement.
GTGGCATAATGGATGCCAGGCTGCTGGGGGCCACACCCTGTCTAACAAAGTGATGAGGAAGGGTTGTTTGCTCCATGAGGATAGGACAGCAGGTGGACTGCCCCACACCTGCCCCCCTCACGCCACCTCCCCCGCCCCCCCAGCCTTGTCTGCCTCCGTTGCCTGTCTGTCTTCTAGGGACACAGGCCCCCCTCTCTCTCCAACCTGTTGCTGAAGGCAGGCAGACAGGCTGTGTGGGACCCCAGGCCGGAGAGATGATGCTGTTCCTACCCGGCTCTAGCTCACTGCCTAGGCGGAGAAGCTGAGGCCCAGAGGAAATGAGACTCTCTGGGGCCCAGGCTGCCAAGCTTCTGCATGCTGACCGGGGACTACTAGATGCTCTCCTGCCCTGTGTGGTCCCTTGGATTGTAACCACAGAGGCCAAAGGGGAGAGCAATTTCCACTAGAATCCTGGAAGGCTCCTCAGAAGAGGTGACCGCTGTGCGAGGTGTGGAAGGGCTGGTGGAAACTGGAGGAGGATGAGCAAGGGTCCTTCCAGGTGGGAGTGTACAGGCCTCAGACAGGAATCCCACGGGCAGGCCTGGGAGAGGGCAGCTTGATGAGTTGTAGAGGGCAGTGTCCCCACCTCTGAGACTGGTAGCTGCCTGCCCTGTTTGCAAGGCTGCTGTGCGCACAGGCTGGCCGCCCAGACACAGTGCCCCACTCTACCCAGAGGCTGTTGGGCTCACAGGCCAGGCTGGGGGTGTCCCTGCCTCCTGGTGGGGCCTCAGGTGGGAGGGTCTCCAGGGGCCTCCCTGCTGGGGGTCTTGGCCCCTGATGCCCCAGGAGGGATGTGCAGGTGGAGGCTAATGTTGCCCAGTCCTCAGAACTCTGCCCTCTTGGCCAGCCTCGCGGGGTGTGTCCGCCAGCCCGGCAAGTGCAGACCAAGCCCCTGCTACGGGTCACGCCCTCCCGGCGCCGGGAACCAGACGTTCGGGCAGCCCTGCCTGCCCCTGCGGGGCTCCCGGGAACCAGGCACCAACGGTGCAGGTGAGAGCCACGAAGTGGAAGCAAAGCAAGGGAAGGGGTTTCAACCCGTGGTGTGTAGGGGGGACGGAGGGTTGGGACCATCAGGAAGGCCTTGCCGGGAGGTGGCCCCCTGCAGTCGCCGACGGACAAGGATATTTGGACTTAATTCTTAGGGAGGCCAGACTCCACTGGGCCCTGCACTGGGGGGCTCGGGCTCTGGGCCCACCTGCCTCACATCCTCCCTCTGGGCACCGTGGTGACAGTCCCTTCCCTCCTGGCAGAGAGGAGGACACACACAGTGCCTGCCTGGGGGTGGGAGTGGGGAGGAGCTGCCATGGGATTGAAATATCCAGTTGGCGTTTGCCCAGTTGGTGCTCGTACGACGTTTTGGATTGTTGTAAGTTAGAGGGGTGTTTGTTAAATAATCTCTACGCCCATTGTGGGGCTCAAACTCCTGACCCCAAGATCGAGAGTCGCACGCTCTTCTGGCTGAGCCCTCCAGGCACCCAGAACATCTGTGATTGTCATCGCTGGTGAGAGCCACTGCTGCCACTGCCTCCGGGAAGCCGTCAGTCTCCGTCTCAGTTTCCAATGCCAGAATCTTGGGGCCACTCTGGGTCTGAGAATGTTCTTTGGTGTTTGAGGTCCTCGAACGGCTTTTTGCTTCAGGGGCACTTGGCTAGTCTCTCAGGATAATGGGAGAGAAGATTTGACACTGAGACTTCTCTGGAAAACCCAGCTCATCCGCCCGCTGTGCTCACGGTTGTGTAATAAAACAGAACCGCAGGAACATCAGGCCAGCGGGGTGGGGGTGGGGGGAAGGAGCACTTTGGGTGACCTCACGGCCTTTGAGGTACGTGCATGGTCAATCAGCTGTCACGCAGGCATGCTACATAACAAATACCTATCCCCCCATGGCCGCAGAGGCTGCCAGCAGCAGTCCCTTTCGCCCTCAGATCTGCGGTGTGGCTGCTCTTGGCCGACCTCAGCCAGGCCTGTTCACGTGCGGGGCCAGCTGATGTCAACTCAGCCCGGCCCCGCTTCTCTGCTCCCTCTGGGGCTGCGGCCTGGCCTGCGTGCAGGGAGGGGGGCGGGCGGGCCCTTTCCGAGCCCTGCATCACACGGCCTGCCCTCGGGTCAGGCGGACAGGGGGGCCCTGCGGTTCGGGTGGCGGGACTGCGTGGCAGGGGCGGGGTGGGGGGCAGGGCAGGGCGTGGGACCGCGGGTCTCTGCCGGCCTCGCCTGCCCTCCCCGCCTCGCCCCTCGGAGGGAGGAGGGCATTTCAAAGTCAGGCTGCCTCGGGAGCGGCGTCGGCGTCGGCGGGAGGGAATAGCTCGGCTCCCACCAGGCTGAGAATAGCTCAGAATTGGGTCACGCTCACCGAGAGCTCCGGTCGCAGCCTCCAGCCTTTGACAGTAATCAGCTTTCTCCCTGACATCTGTCCCTTCAAAGGGGGTCGGCCGGGTGTGGGCACATTTTTAGAAGAAGCAGAGGGGCCAGGAGGGGAGGAGGGTCCGGTAACGAGTTGGCCCTACATCCCTCCACTCTCCCCGCCCCTCCGGGCGGGCCACCTCCACCCCTCCCCCGACCTGCGCCATCCCCCACCTCTCAGCCGCCAGCCACCAGCCATGCCCTCCTGCCTGCGCTCTGGCCGCCCTTGCCCTTTACCTCCCGAGTCTCCCTCTTTCTCTCTCTGGGGCCCTCTTTCCTTCCGTGGAGGATAGAAGCAGCAGTGAGGGGATCCTGGGGCTCGTGTCTCTCCAAGCCCTCAGGCCTCTCTTCAGCAGCCCCTTACCCCCCAACTTGAGCCCAAAATAGTACGCAGCCCTTTTGCCCCTAATGTCCTCAAGTCCTCCCCACGTGCCCACAGATGCTCTGTGCGTGTGCCAGTCACCAAGCACTTGGCACAGGGGGACCCTCTGAGTCTCAGCCCTCAAGTCCCTCCCAGCCTGTCCCCACAGCCAAGCGTGGACCCTAGGTCTGGCACCCCAGTGAGAGACAGAAATCACTGTGTCCTGGGACAGGAGGTGGACAGGGTTTTCTGAACTCCAGACATTTAGGGAGATGCTTGAGTGGCCTTTACTTTGCCAGGACCCAAAGGTCGGCACCCCCTCCTGACTTCCTGTCTCTGTAGCAAAATCAGGATGTGTCCGCCCAGAATGAGTTCTGCCAAGCTGCCCTCCCCCAGAAGGCAGAAGTGACCTTCCACGGCCAGGCCTCGGTCCTCTCTGCTGGCCAGGCCGTCTTTCCAAACCCACAAGGCAGTTCCCGTGGCAAAACATTCCTGAGTTTGGGCCGCGGGTGTGTCCAGGAAATCTCCCTGGAGCTGAGGCCTCCCGGCCCTTGGACCAGCCGAATCAGCATCGCCTGGGGGCTCCGTGGAAATGCTCTTCCCTGGCCCCACCCCAGGCCTGCGGCATTCGGAAGCTGGGGGCACGGGGCTCAGTGATCACTGCAGAGACACCAGCAACTCTCCAACTTTCTTCCTTCTTTTGTTTCTTAAAACGCGCAAACGCATCCCGATTACTTGAGCAGCAAGGTCAAGTCCGTGGAGGCTTCCAGCACCATGGATTCACTCCTCCAGGCCGCGCTGGTGTCAGTCAGAGCTTCACTTTGCCTCAGCCTGCTCCTGCTCGGAACTCTCGTGTCGTCCCCAAACCCTTCTCTTGAGATCGCTGTGTCTCTGGAGGCTCATCTCGCTGGCGAGCTGGGAGAGGCAGCGCACGCGGACCCCTTCGGGACCCCTTCGAGTCTTGACGTGAACGAACCAGAGGTTTTATTTTACAAAATGAGACATTTGGGAAACTGAAGTCTGAGCGCTTCGTGGGTTTAAGGAATGACACCTTTTTTAGGTGTGCTAATGGTCCCGGGAGGTGGCCCTGGGCCAACGGAGTGGAGGCTGGGAGAGAGGAAGCCCCATACTCCTTGGACGTGGAAGGCTTTGCATTTTCTTATATTTATTTTTGAGAGAGAGAGCGTGAGCAGGGGAGGAACAGAGAGAGAGGGAGACACAGAACCCAAAGCAGGCTCCAGGCTCCATGCTTTCAGCCCAGAGCCTGATGCAGAGCTTGATCTCACCAACCCTGGGATCGTGACCTGAGCCAAAATCAAGAGTCAGATGCTCAACCGACTGAGCCACCCAGGTGCCCTTGACATTTTCCATAATACATTTTTTAAAAGGAAAAAAGTGCCCCAGGCCTTTTCAACCATTTCTTTGCTCTAGACTTTCCAGGCAGCAGGAAGAAGTTCCTGTCTTTGCAGGTGCCCCAGACTTACTTCCCTCGGCCTCCTCTGAGTCAGGGCCCTGGTGTTTCTCTAGGGTTTTCCAGCATTGGGGCAGGGGGCAGTGGGTCACACGCTGCGGGGCAGGTGGGAGAGGTAGGTGGCCCGTCCCTGGCGGGGCCACAGTGAGCCATCCACTCTCTGCTCCTCGCATGGATCCAAGGCCACAGACCCAGGAGTGGGTTTGCTGTGGTGGAGGGTGGGCCTTGCGAGTGGCCCCAGCACAGAGGGAGGGAGGGCCCTTGCTTCCTGCCCTGGAGAAGGCTGTGTCCCACAGCTCCCAACTCCAGAAGACCACCCTGTTTCCTCCTTCCACACCCTCCCTCAGCCCTGCCCCCGCCCCACTGAACTTGTCCCCCAGAAGATAGCGCAGAAACCCATTTCATTGCAGCGTAATTGACATGTGATGGGTGGCGCCCATGTAACTGTCCCGATCCAGGAGTCCTGTGTGACCCCATCCCCTTTCCCGCCGTCTCCCCTGCCAGGCCCTAGGCAGCCGCTCTTGGCCACTATCATAGCATTTTCAAGAAAGAGGCTCTAAATGGGACTGAACCAGCGACTGAGGTGAGGAGTGAACGTGGTTTCAGAGGCACCCTCAGAGCAGGTAGCTGGCACATGGCGGTCGGTGGCGCCCCAGCTGCCCGCACCAGCAGCCTTAGGCTCCCAGGATGCTAGGTGCATGGGCCAGGGCTCTGAGCTGCTAGATACACAGAAGAGGCCTGCGGACTCGGAGACTCAGGCCGCCAAGGAATGCGGGCTGAGGGGCGGGGGCGGCAGGGGTGACCGGGGCCTGTTGCTAAGCTACGGGCACAATGGACATTCCCGGCACTAGGCAACCGGGGGGGGGGGGGGGGGCGGGGGCCGTCGCTGAAGGAGAGGTGGGGACTGGAGGCCCAGGCCCCCCCATCCCCCAGCTCTGTGCCCCCGCCAGGACGTGAAGGTGCACTGGCTGCCTGGGCCCTCGGGGTAGAGTGCCTGCCCTGTGCCGGCCCCAGGCGCCCTCCGGGACCCAGGCCCACTGGCTCGGTTCCTGCAACGCCCTCCCTGCCACCCCCTCCCGGCCTCTGCCTCCTCAGGTCCTGCTTCCTGGCTGGTCCCCCACCATCTTGATGCAGGAATTTCAGGGGTCCTGGGCAGATCTTCGAGGTTTTGGTGGGACCCCAGTCCTCTGCCGTCTGCTCTGCTCCCCAGCCCTCAGGCTCGGCACCCCCGCCTTCAGCCCAGCCTGGCCAGGGCTGGCTGTGCTTGCAGCCCCCGCCGTGGCCCCGCTTGCGGCCCCCGGCGGCCGTCCCCAGCGTCCAGCCTGGCCTCTGTTTGTCTGGGACAAGACGAGGGCTTTTGTGTTGCCCTTCAGGCTCCACTTCCTCCCTCCGCGGAGAGACTGCTAAGGAGCTCTGGGCCCAAGTGCCACCAGCTGGCCCTGGGGGGTGGGGAGGGGACGGACTCAGCAGGCTGGGGACGGAGGTCCACGTGGCTGGCCCCCGCCCCACGGCCCTCACTGAGCTCCTGGGTCAGGCCACCAGGCCTTTGCCCACGCAGCTCCCCCATCCAGTGCTTTCTGCGCCGTGGGCCCCCTCCCCCCAGGGCGCCCCCGCCTCCTCTCTCAGCCTGGAGAGACCCCAGGGCCGCTGGGCCCTCTCGCCCCACCCCACTCCCGTGTGTGTACACACAGCAGATACACGCACGCACAGGCCAGGCGTCACGCGATCCGGAGAGAAGCTGGGTTTGGCGGCTGAGTGCAAGGAGCGTCGCCCTGAGCCTCTCCCCGTGACCACGCACCCCCAGGCCAGGGGACCAGCTGCCTGCCCCCTCGAGGCTGCCTCCTAACACCTCAGGCTCCCTCTCACCTTCCTGCAACCCCTACTCCTGAAGGGAGCTCGCCTGCCTGCCTGGGGGACAGCTAGACACAGACACCCCCCCCAACTAAGCCGAGACCCCTCCAGCTGCCCTGGGCCCAGCATGGCATTTGGGAGGGGGGGTGCTGCACCTCAACTGCTGCTGTCACTCTTCAGGAGCGAAGCCAGGGAAGGGGCCCGCTCCCGTCCCCTCCCCCACTCCGTCTACTTTCCAAGGAGGCCCAGGCCCGGCCTATGCTGAGCTGGGGGGCTCTTCTAGGCTGAGAGCTGGGGACAAAGAGGCAGCTGCCGGTGGGGGGTGGGGGGGGGTGGGGGGTGGGCATGGCCTTTGTGCGCGTCCGGCCCCTCCTGGTGACCTCACTGCCGGCCAGAGAAGGGCCCTTTCTTCCCAAAGGCGGCTGTTGGGAATCCGCCTGGGGACAAAGCCGCTGCCAGGCGGGGAACAAGTGAGCGGATGGCCCCCCTCGTGGCATAAATTAGGGGGCCTGAGGTGGAGGAGGGGACGGCGGCTGCAGCTGGCGCCCAGGGCGGTGGGGGAGGCGCGCCGTTCTCGTTCTCGTGCGCAAACGCACAGCCAACCCTCCCTCCCCCCCCCCCCCCCGGGCACACGGGGCTGCCCCCTCCAAGCCTCATTCATTCATTCCTCACGTGGTCATGAGCGCTGGCCTTGCGGACACAGACCACCTGCTGGAGGAAGGACTGGATGCATGTCTGCGGGGCGGGGGCTCTGGTCCTCAGGGGAGGCTGGGCTGAGCGTACGTCTGCGGGTGTCCGAGGTCCAGCAGGTGCCCCTCAGCCTGGCCAGTTCATCAGGTGAGGTCAGGAAAACGTTTGCTTTTAGATGAGTGGTGTCTTATGACATTCCCCCCCCCCCCCCCCCCCCCCCGCTGTGGGGCCAAGGGCTTCCTGTCCCCAGGGCCCCTGCCACTCCACAAAGTGTCCTCACCGCCTTATTGGCCCTTAGCCCTCAGGGCGCTGCCCCAGAGAGGACTCCTGCGGGAGACCCCGTTGGGTCTGGGTAGCCCAGGGCAGCCAATGGCAGCAGGGACATGTGGACGGACGTCACAGATAAGGCTCAGCCAGCGCGGCTCACCCAGGTGGTCCCTCAGGCTGCCCCATGAACACACCCGGGTCTCCTCTGGCTACTTGCTTAGCCTCCCTGGGCATCGGAAACGCTTGACTGTCCCCAGCCCCACAGTTCTGAGTGCACCTGGGCTCCAGGCCAGACGGGCTTCCTGTAGGTGGAGGCAGCGGGCGTGGCACTGACCCTCGAAGGTCAGAGTGGGCCAGGAGGCAGGCACAGGTGAGCTTAATGTCAGGCCCAGGGGGTGTCCTTTGAAGGATGAACCTCCCCACCTGCCCCACCTGCTGTGAGTGGAATCTGGCCCTGGTGTCACAGCCCTGCTGTTAACAGGGGCTGAGGTGTCTGAGCGAGTGAGGGGCACTGGCTCTCCTGTGGGTCCTGTCCCATGAGGGGGCATATGGGCAGCTTGGGGCTCTGTCCCCAGTGCTCCAGGCTGCCCCCTCCCACTGAGATGCTGTCCTGACTTGGGGAGGCCCAGGCCTGAGGCCTTTGGGGTACAGAGAACCTCACCGCTGGCTGTCAGCACAGCAGCGCAGAGAGCCCTGAGGTTTCGGGGGGGCTCCAAAGGTCTTTAGCAACCACTGAGTCCGCAGCTCACCAGGAGACGGGGGGGGGGGGGGGGGGGGGGGTGCTTGTGTGGCTGAGCACCTACTATGCTGGGCATTTCTGCCCCCGTCACTCTCAAGGGACAGGAAATGATCCGCACGGGCCTGGCCCCACATCCACGGTTGGGTGGGAGGCTCGGAGGAGGCCAAGGCTTCTAAGGCAGGAGCCCCCAAAGGCCAGGGTGTGCAGCCCCCCCAGGAGGCCTGAGAGCCCCGCACCCTCTCCTGGAACAGAGAGCCCGCAGGCGGCGGGGGCGGGGTGTAAGTAGGCCAGCGCTCTGTGCCACGTTGCCATGGTGCCGCAGCAGGCCTCCTGGGACGTTCCCAGGACACCTCTGGCCGCCTCCAGAGCTCCCTCTCCAGCCCCGCCCAGGCCCTGTCCCCAGGCTGGGGCTGTTCCAGTCCCTGGCCCCTCTGCCCCCAGGCCCCTCGTCCACCTGCCGGCTGCTGGGGGTCCGTGGCACAATGTCTCAGGCCCACCTTGTCACACACACAGCACACACGTGCATGCACACACAGGCACACAGCGTGCGGCACACGTGCACACAGAGGCACACCCATGGCACACGTGCACACACGCACACACGCACAGCCACACAAGGCGCTCACTGGAGCTGCAGGAGCCATGGCCCTAGAGTCCCCGAGAGCTCCCCCCACGTTCGGCCCCAGGCAAAGTGGAAGTGAGATGTCTGTGCAGAACTTCCGGCTCCAAGACCCGCCTGGGCTCCAGGGGCCACTAGGCCCAGAGCTGGGCTTCAGAGGCCTTGGCAAGGAGCCCACCTCACTTCACCTGCTTGCTGACGGTGGAGAGGAGGGGAGGGGGCTCTCCTGGCCTAGGATTTAGGGGACACACTGGTCTAAAGGGAGGACACGAGTGGCACCGAGTTCAGATGAGGCCGCCTCTGGGAGGTATTGGGACCTGCTGGGCTCCTGCCCGCATGTTGGCTGTGCTCCCCTTCGCCCAGGGCTCCGTGGGCCACACTCGCCACTGCTCGCTTCACAGACAGCGGCCCAGAAACACACTGGTGCACAGCTGCCTTGGCAAGGCCGCGGGCTGTCTCGGGGGCCCATTGGAGCACAGAGAGGCCCTGGGGCCCTGGGCAGCCCAGCCTGGCTCTCGTTGTCAACTGATGTCAAAGAGTGGAGTTTGGGCATCAGGGGAGAGAGCGGGGGTCCCTGAACCTCTGCGGGACCCCAGTGAGGGGGCAGGGAGAATGGCAGAGCCGGGAAGCTTCCCTGGAGAGGAGTGCTGGGAAGGGGCCAGGTGGGAGGGGCTGGGGCCCCTTGCTGGAGAACGCCCAGGCCCCCTTTGAGGGTCACAGCTGGGCCCCTGGATCCCCTGCCGCAGCCTCTCCATCTGACAACACAGGGCTGGCCAGGGGTCATCCCCAAGTCCCCCCGAGTTTGAGCACATGCAGGCCCCTGGGAAACGGGACAGCCGCCTTACAAAGAGGCCCCACTCGACAGAAACCACACCTGTGCGGTGGCTGTGGCCTCCATGAGCGCTTGTGTCCTTTGGGGGAAGCGTTATTGTCTGTCAGAATCTCAAGTTCCCTGGGAAAGGCCTTGAGCTCTTAGCAATGTCAAGGCCTGAGCCAAGGGCCCAGCAGTGCCAAGGCTTCCAGGCCTCTCTATGGCATAACGCCATGTGAGGTGTGCTCAGGAGAGGCCGGGCTGAGTGCAGGGTCGGGGGGTGGCCGCTGAGAGGCCCAGAAAGCCTCCTTGGTCAGGGGCATGAGAGGCAGGGCAGAGGGGGGCTTCATGGAGGGGCAGGTGGATGGGCTGGAGCCAGGGCGCTTGGGCGAGGCAGGAGGCAGCGGACGTCAGGGGTGGAGGCAGGGAGAGGGCCTTGTTCCTGGGGCTGAACTGATGGCAAGGAGGCTTCCCTTGCGCCGAGGCCACTGCCACAGTGAGGCTGGCCAGGCTCGAGGCCAGGAGTTAAGGTCCCCCACTCCCCAGCTGTACCCTAGGCCACCCGCCAGGCTCCAGGGGAGCAAATGAGCCTGCCAGGGCAGGTGCCATCACCCCACACACCCTGCCCCACCGGCTGCTTGTGGGCAGCACGAAGCCAGCGTCCAGAGGCCTGCCTTGCTCAGTGACGGTGACCTTTGCCTGGCACACCATCGCCTGTGCCGCCCTCATGGCTGCTGACCCCACAGCACAGTGTGGGGACCCTGTCAGCCTGGGATGGCTCTGGGAGGGCTGCTGGGGGAAGCCCAAGCCTGGAGAAGGACAGGGGATGACAGGGCTCCTTGAGTGCCAAAAGTACCAGGGGGAGGCCCAGGGAGGGTCAGGACCAGCCTTCCCTTCCCACAGCAGCCTTTCCTGACCCTGAGGGTCCAGACCGCAGCCCAGGCACACTTAACGTGCTGTGGGTCTTCTGGCTCCTTCCTCCTTTCCAGCCTTCCTTGACTTTCTCCACCCCTCTGCCCTAGGCCCCAGAACACAGGAGCTGTAGTGGGGCTTGAAGGCAGAAGATGGGATGGGGATTACCCAGCTCCAGGGGGTGTCTGTCCAAGACCAGAGCATCACAGAGCCCCAAGGGGCCAGCACATGGGCTGGGGCAGGGAGGTCAGCGGGAATTCCCCGGGGCGGGGGGGGGGGGGGGGACCAGCCTGCGTGGAGAACTGGACAGACAGCATGGGCTCCCCTGCCTGCCAGGCGGGGGGGCTCCACCCTGATGGTGTGGGGCGATGTGGGCTGTTGGTGGGTGGGCCTGCAGGCCTGAGAGGGTCCGGCTGGACCCCAATCCCGAGCCGTGCCTCGGGAGCTGCGAGAACCTCCATCGTGGTGCATAGTGGTGGCGTGACGGGTCACAGAGCCCCCACAGGCACCAGCGAGGGGCAGAAGCGGCGGCCAGGCGGCGCCGCGGCCACCTGTCCACCAGCACGAGGGCAGGTGCGCCCGGCGGGGGCCCAGGCGCGACAGCTGCGACGCCCACACTGCTGCTCCCTCCACCCGGCGCGGCCCTGGGTCCGCCGGGCCGGGTCGCGGGCGCCGCCTGGCGGCCGCTATCACAACAACAATACACGACCGGCTCCTCAGGCCTCCAAGGTCTAGGGGCCGCGTGCTAAGCAGGGGCACCGTGCGCAGTGCTGCAGGTGCGGCTCTGCGGAGGGCCAGGGGCGTAGAGGGGGCGGGGAGGGTTTTGTGGAGCCCTCCTTGGCCCCCCGGCCTGGCAGGCCCCACACGCAGTGGGGCTCAGGCCTCTAGAGAGCTCGCCGGAGGGATCCCCTGGGGCGCCCTCCCAAGCCTGCTGGGGTACAGGCCTAGCGTCTGGATAGACACCCAGGCTTGGTGGAGCTGCAGTGGGCTGGGGCTGGGGGAAAGCACCCGGTCCCAGAAGGCCACCTGTACCCGGCCCTCCGTGCTCAGGGACCCTAGGGTCCAGCAGGCAGTCCTGCCACCCGAGGCACCCACAGCTCCCCCCACAGCCAGCAAGGTGCCATGGGATCCAGCCCTGACAAGAGAGTTGCCCCTGACCTTCCCCCAGGGGCTGCTGCCCCTCTGGGCCTTTGCCTTGGCCACCGGTCTGCCTGCACCCTCTTCCCCAGATCCGCACATGGCCCCTGCCCACAGGGCCGCCCCGAGAGCCACGTTGGTCCCGGGACACCTTCCTTTCCTTTAAGTGGCTGGGTGGGGGGTGAGAGCAGGAAGACGGGGCCTGAATGTCCCGGAGACGGGAAGGCTCCCAGGAGCCGAGAGCCGTGGGGAGCGCCCTGTCCTGCAGGGGCGGCCCACAGGGAAGGAAGCACGAGGAGGCCTGCAGGGGACGCCTGCACAAGACCTCGGGCTGAGAGCGGGCTGCGGGGCCTCCCTGCCCCAGGTCCCAGGGACGGGCTTACAGTCTCCACCCACTCACCCATCAGGTGTTTACTAGTTGAGCCAGGTGCCGTTCTAGGTGCTGAGCGCACGGCCAGGAAGAAAACCGTTTCGTGTCCTCGGGGTCTGGATGGAGACAGGGGTGACCCTCCACGTGCTGCAGCATCGCACTGGGTGACTCTCCAGAGCCCGCGGACCAGGACCGCGGCCAGTCTCTGGCACGAAGTGCTTGCCATTGGCTCCCGCTGCCCCGGGGGGGTTCACGGGGCTCGGTCTGAAGCCTGGGGTGGGTGCCGACCCCTCGGCGGTCGGCCTGGCCGTGCTGAGGACCGGGGAGAGCGGCCCAGAAGCTGATCCCTTCTGCAGGGACGGCCGTCAGGTGCGCGTCGATCTGCCCGTGACCAGGCACCAGACAGGAGCGATTCCGTTCTCCGCCCGCCCCGGGGAAACAGAGATGGGGAGAGAGGCGGGTGGCCCGCACCCAGACCGCGGGGGTCCCGGTGGGACCCTCCACTCCTGTCTCCACCCCTGTGAGCCTGAGCCGAGGCCGTAGAGCCTCCGGGCAGAAGGCTCCTGCCTCTGCCTGACACGCTGGGCCCGGGGCACCTTGCTGTCTAGTCCCGGGCCTGGCGGGGAAGAGGACGGGACGGAGGAGGCCACAGTGCGCACCCCGCGGGGGCTCCCTCGTGTGGGAGCTGCCTGCGTCCCTTTGGCTCATCACCCAGCGAGGCGCTCAGCCAAGGGCCGTTGGTCGGAGGCGGTGCCCTCTCCACACGGGCCCTGGTCTGGGGCACTCTTGACCCTGTCCGAGGGGTGAGGTGGGTATAGGGCGAGTTCCTGACAGCGACACCAGGATCCTGGCTGCAGGTGCAGTGAACCGAAGTTCTTTGCATCCTGATGAGCAAAAAGGCAGCTGAGTTGTTTAATTTAAGATTCTATTATTTTGTTTTAAACTTTTTTTTAACATTTATTTGTTTTTGAGACAGAGAGCACGAACAGGGGAGGGTCAGAGAGAGAGGGAGACACAGAATCCGAAGCAGGCTCCAGGCTCTGAGCTGTCAGCGCAGAGCCCGACGCGGGGCTCGAACTCATGAACCGTGAGATCGTGACCTGAGCCGAAGTCGGACGCTCCACCGACTGGGACCCCCAGGCGCCCTTGAAGCATGCAACTCTTGATCTCGCAGTTGAGAGTTTGAGCCCCACATGGGGTGTAGAAATTACTTCACATCTTTTTTCTAAAAAAGGACGCAGGGTTTATCGACGTCGGCGCCCAAGGCGGCGTGCGTCGGCTAGGAGTCCTCAACGCCCGGTGCGAAGGACTCGTGCTGTGGGAGCCAACTGAGGCCCAGCGGGAGGGGGGGAGCAGCAGGGCTGAGATCGGGGCACCGGCCTGGGAGCACAAGGTCAGGAGCCCTGCGGGGAGGAGCCTCCAGGCGAACCAGCGCTCAGCAGGAGCCCTGAGCCGGTGCCATCCCAGGTGGTGACGGAAGGCGGTGACGGAAGGCGGTTCCTGGAGCAGGTGACACCGGAGTGTCTGAATCACCCAGGAAACAGGAGACCAAAACCCGCCTCGGAACAGTTCCAAGAAGTAAACGTGCACGTAAATGCTCCACGCGGGGCCTGACACGTAGAGAGGCCCAGCCTGCGATGGCTTGAGAAATGAAGCGTTTAGATTACAGCAGAAGCAATGGGAGCCACCGTCAGACACATCCCGACGGCCTGGGTACCTCACACTCCCCTCCAGGGGCCCGACTCGGCCCGGCTTGCACCCCAGCTGGCGCTTTTGCTCGCCAGGGCCTCGCCCCCGCCCGCTCCGGGGTTTCTGCCGCCCGGTTCCTTTAGGGGCCCCCGAGCCCCCTCCCTCAGCCTCGGGGCCCGTGGCGCCCCCTGGCCCCTGCGAAGCACACTCAGCACCTGCCCCGCCCTCCCGATGTCCAGACGTTTAGGCGAGAGACGGCGCCGGGGTGCCCGGCACATGTCCTCCAGCACCTTAACCACCCTGGGCTCTCTGGGGCAACACGGCCTGACGGCTATGTTCCACCCAGCAGCACAGCATTCAGCACACGGCGCGAGCTGGACCAGCCGGGTTCGAGTGTCCGGAAGCGATCAAAGCCCGACGCCCGACGCGGTACGCGGTGCCGGCAGAGGCAGAGGATTTGTTACGCGTTTCAAATGTCCCCCCGGGTCTTTTTAACCCGTACAGCTGGTTTCTTTTCACTTCTGGGCCTGTGACGCATCTGCACGGCCGAGGACGCGCCTCTGCTTCTGTCGGGACCATCTGAAGACGCCAGCGGGTAGACGGGAGACAGCACGGAAGTGCTCGTGGAAGGCGAGCAGCAGAAAAACCAAGCTGCCGCTTTCCTCTAACAGGCGGAGGACACGCGGGGAGGCTGCCCCGAGCGACAGGGACTTGTCCTCGCGGGAGGCAGAGCGGGGAGGCGGCCGAGGGCCCCGGAGGCCACAGCGCGATCTTGGGAGCCCCGGAAGGACCGACAGGTCAGGACTCCGAGCTCCCTCCACACGGGGTGAGCTTCAGTACCTCAACTCAAGCCTTTTCTCCGGGGGGAGGAGCTCCCCAGACTCCCCCCTTTCCTAGGGCAAGGTCAACTCCTGTGCGCGGGCCCCGGGGGGCCGCTCTCCGGCGCCCACGCTTCCGGGGCTTTTTACACAGGTACCCCTTCACCTGCCACAGGACCCTGGCCCGTGCTTAGTGCTGTCACCTTGTTAGGCCACTGCCACCGAACGGACCTACGGAGCCCACCTTCCCCTCGCCTGGCCCGCTCGGGCAAGACCTTTTCCTCCCCAAAGCAGGCAGTCAGTGAAGGTGAACACATCAGAACTCACACCTCAGACTCATATCCTTTCTCCACTGCAAAGATAAGCTAAGAGATTTTTATTTCATTAATAATTAAGGGCACACTAATATCTCAAAATACTGCATTATTTCAGACATACGGTTACAATAGTCATACAACGAATAGAGAGGGGACAGGAACCAACACGCTGGGGTAACACATCTGTATTGTACATCAAAACCAATGGCAAATAGTTCTTCGGTTATTCTTAGAAAAATACTAGACACGTTGAAAGCTGAAAAGCTTTGCTCAAAAATAACCTGTGTGTATAGGATAAGCTTAGACTTTCAAAAACCAGATAAAAACTGGCCAAGTAAAACATGAGAAAAAGCGATGCCCCCCCTCCCCGTCTCACACACGATACCTTGTAACAGATACACTACACGCCAAGGCGTCGTCGTAGCAAAATAAAGCATCCCACTGTACTGCGGAGACTCACTACCTTTATTTTCACAACTACTTCATTATAGGTCGGTTGACTTGAATCTAATTTGGGTAAGGACCGCCCTGAAGGCAAAGCTGTCTGCACGGGAGGTAAAGAAAGCAAACACTCCCAGCCAGTTTTTGCTTGAACATGGACTATACCGTTTAACGCAGACCCAAGGCCAAACGTTTTGAGGGGTAGGATTTACTTCCAGTACAGGTTCTCCTCACGTAAGGTCATGAAAATACAATGTGACGAGCCCGGTTTATGGTTACACGCGGCAGGCCCCATTAACAGACACCGCCCTGCGAGGGACAGGAAGCGCTGAATCCCGCGTCACCAGGGCTCCTTAAGGAAGAATAATCAGGCGTAAGGAACTGGAACAGGCTGGGAGACGGGAAACGTCGTGCCTGAACGCTCACTCAAGGCTGACCCGATCACCTCCGTGACCAAAATAACCCACGCGGGAAATCCACATGGCTCCACGAAAGACATCGGTGCCCTCAGACCAGTGCTCCGGGCTTAGCGACACGGGCCAGCGCCGCCAGAGCTACGGCCGACCTTGTTTGAAATGAACAGCACTGGAAGGTCCCTTTTCAAAGAACAACGGATGCTTGTGAAGGAAATGCTGACGCCAGACTTCCAAATCTGACATTGAAATTGGCGCCTTGCGCAGGATACGCCTAATGCGGCGGAGTCAGCCCTGATCTCCCAGCGGGGTGACTGAGACGGCACTGAATTTAAAAACTCCGAGACCTAAAATTAGCGTGCAGAACAGCAAGCCTAAAAGGACTTTGGCCAAAATGAGCTGCCAGTGACCTGCACTGGGAACCCGCAGGGGCCAGGGGCGGGGTGTGCACAGGGAGGGGCTCAAGGTCCCAACACGCGAAAGCCCTGTGCACATGTGCCAGGGCCTTTGACCCCACCGCCCACTGCATCTAGAACACTTCTAGCAGGAAAGACACATCTAGGGCTTTTCATTATGGGACGAAGTGAAAATCTGTTAGGGCCACACTTTTATCATTTTTAGGTGTTTAGGGCTATTCCCTTATCTCCTACTTTTAGCTGCTTACACAGTTACCAAATTAGTATCTCTGAGAGAAAATTACAGACTATAGGGTCCAAAAGATGTGCTCTAACAGGATCTTCTGTGAAAAGTGGGAACAGAAAAGAGTAGTCTGTTTGTTATAATACTGGGACCGACATGTTATGGAGGCACTTCAGAACTTTGGGAAATTCTTTTGTTCCCATAGACTGGCAGCCATGAAACTGAATCCTCAGAAAGCAGTGACAGAAAGACGCATGCCTTCAGCAGGAGGAAAGACACGTCCCGCGTGGACAGACCTGACTGGCTCTCGAGGGCACTAGAGAAACACCCGGGGACCAGTGACACGAGCTAAGGAGCGGCAGGTGCTCAGAGCTGTTTAGCGGCTTCGTCCCAGAGTAGAGGGTGTGGGATGCTGCGAGTAGCGAACTTCCTCAGACAAGCTGGAGACATCTGGTCCCACGCAGCTCCCGGCGGGTTCTGCTCTCAGACGCTGTAGGATAGCAGCGGGTGGGTTCAGGGAGTCTGTCCATCACACGGTCTCGAACGACAGAGGCAGCCCATGCCGCGCCACGTTCAGACGTGCTGGCTTAGTGTCAGCAGCCTGACATTGGTAACTAATCTCCGTTTTTCATCACCCTGCTACAGGTAAGGGTGTTTCCTTTTCTCTTTCTTTTTTTTTCTAAAGGTCTCTTACCCTTACCTAAATGCTCCCATCCGTACTAATTACTACGGAAAATTATAGATTCAGGTTGTGCAAACAAGGGCAACTTGAAGGCAATTTGATGTTTGATCCCTTCTTCGATGCAGTCTCAAAGGTTTCTTTGCTACTAGCTTTCATAATTGTCTTACATTGCACACAAAAATAAGATTTTCCCCTCTAAGTGCAGAGTATGGGGGAAAATACAGACACCATTTTTCAAACAAAAAACGCTTATGAAAAAAACAGAAAATCTGAAAACAAACAAAAAAACCCCCACCCTATTAACTTGGGTTGGACCAATCAGGCCTTAGAAATTAAGGGGGAAAAAAAGCCTTCTGCTCTACTCAGCATAATAAAACACATCACCGTATTGCTTTTGTGTTTGGACGTTACTTCCACTTAACCAAAAATCTTCCCCCTTCTCATAATTGTTCTAGTATCGTATGAGGTTATGCCTACATGTAGATCCTGAAATGTCTGCATTTTAATGCCTGCACAACCCACTTAGAGATCACAAGAGCTGCCCAATTCCACTTTCTGATGAAAAAAAACGCCAAAAACCACACCACAACATACAAATAATGATCCAAATGGAAAAGTTAATGTGCTGTAATCATATTCGTTTTGCAACATCAAAAGCAGCAGAGATACCAAATAGAATTTGCTTAAATCATAAATAGCGAGATTGAAATATGCACGTATAAATTCCATTTCGGCTCCACGAACAGAAAGCTCTCTCTAAACACACAGAAGGATATATAAAGTGCAGAGCAGAACTCGCCACCGTGAGGCCTGTGGTGCGTTAGTACTCCCATTCGTCGGATTTCAGGTCGAGATAGCTGAGGATGTTCTGGGCGAGCTTCACCGCCTGCTTCCTGGCGGCTTTGCACTGCTCTTCCCCTTGAGGGTCCACGGCGTCCAGGGCGAGCAGCTGCTTGGTGAGCAGCTCTTCCAGCCGGATGTAGTTCTTGTCCGTTCGATTCCCATCAAATGAAAGAACCTCTCCCTGGATCTCGGACAAGTTTCCCAGGATGTCCCAGACCGCTTTATGGGACGGGTGCTCCTCGGAAGCGAAGGACCTCCTCTTTTCCAGGGCCTCCTTCAAGTCGATGTAAGTGATGAGGGTCTGCACCTCGATCACTGCTCTTCTCCGAGCCTCCCGGATGCAAGGGTTCTTCTCCAGACTTACCTCGTCCAGCTGTCCGATCAGCCCCTGCAATTCTGTTTTGGAGCTCAGGTACAATTCCGGAGGATTCTGTGCTCGAAGGAACTCGTTTTTTATTTCTCTCATTCTCTTGAGGACCTTTTCTATCTTTAAGATGGAATGATTCTGTCCCAGGTCAAATGCGTAGGTGCTATCTGCTTCCTCTTCTAAATCCAAATATTTCAGTAACTGGTTGATATCTTCCACTACCTCCCGGCGGTAATTTCGGATCTCCGTCCGCCCGCACACATCCAGAGCGTCCAGATCTGCGATCAGCCCCGAGAGCACACAAGATAAGTGCCTGCAGGTCTCATTATTGTTCACTCCCATCAGCAGTGCAATCAGAGTGCCCCTGGCCTTGTTCACCTCACACATCACAGAGTTAATTTTGGCAACTGAAGGATGCGCGTCCTCGGAGAGCGGCAGGGAAGGCTGCCTTTTCGTGCAGTCTTCGATAATCTCCTGCACCGCACAGATTTTGGTTAAAGTGTGATACCTTGCTTTGCGCAGGGAGATCTTCCCCCCGGTCTTGACGTGTGTCAGCCTCAGAATGATGTCTTGGATGCCTTCTTCAAATTCATCAGTTACACAGTTGCCCCCGCTGTAAAAGGGCACAATCTTCTCTTTCACCAGGGACTGGGCTTCTTGAAAAATGTTCTGTATCTCGATCCGGTGTGGGTGGTTTGCATTCTGCTCTAACTCTTTGAGAAGACGCTCCGTCTCTTGTGCTGCCCTCTTCCTCGCTTGCTGAATGTCTCCTTTTCCTTCAGTATCTACAGAGTCTATTTCAAAAAGCTGTTTTGTTAAAATCCTCTCCAGTTTCTTGTAATTCTTGTCATCTGACAGACCACTGAAGCCAATTACTTGCTGTTCTATACTTTTCACTTCCTTTTGGATTTCCTGAAGCCTACTGATGGATGGATGTTGATTTCCCATATCCATACTTTTGCTGTGTTCAGTTTTAGAAGCACTAAAAAATGACAAGAATGACAAATTACACAAAGCCTCTTCAGAACGGTGACTGTATATTTATCCTGAGATTCTCATTTAAAAAAATATATTTAAGAAAAAGGGCCCGGGGCCCCTGGGTGGCTCAGTCAGCTGAGTGTCTGAACTTCAGTTCAGGCCATGAGCTCATGGTTCGTGGGTTCGAGCCCCACATCAGGCTCTGTGCTGGCAGCTCAGAGCCTGAGCCCGCTTCGGATTCTGGGTCTCCCTCTCTCCCTCCCCCTCCCCCTATTGTGCATACTCTCTCTCAAAAATAAGCATTGGGAAAAAAAAGGGCCCGGCATTGCTGTGATCCAAACAACAATCATACTCAAGTGCAGAAAGAGTGACTAATCCACCTTCCTGAAAATCACCTACACACAGCAGAGATTAAGAACAACAGCTTACTGCAGTGTGGACTGAGTTGGAGCTCTGTGCCTGTGAATTTCGAGTTTCCTCAAATGTAAGAGAGCAGCCTAGGTCTTCATACCAACAGAATGAAATCGACTATCATCTTAGAAACAGCACAAGTATTTTAGGTATTAACGTTGGAACCTGGCTGATGGCAACAGCAGGCACCTTTGGGGGATGTAAAACAGTGGCCTCTTATCTTTTTACCTTCACATGGGAACAGTGCCATCTAAGCACCCACCTGGCCAAAGAGCTATGCTTAGTTTCCAGAAAAAGGTAATTAAATAAAACAAATAACACTGCATCCCAATCGCCACCAAAAGTCCCCACTTCTACCCTTCCTCACCACCCTTCACGCACGCGTACAAAGTTACCCCGTTTCTCCCCGCACCCTTCTATCACCTCGCAAACCTTCCCTGCAGAAGTAGAAAATTGCCCGGAGAGGGACAAGTGACTGGTACCGTGTTAAAAGCACCACGATGGGCTTTGGAGGGCTAGTACCTCCCCAGCCCCGGTCACGTTCGCCGCCCCCTCCCCCAAACATGTGACAGCTAGGAGCAATTCGTTCATTAGCCTCCCATCAGGAGTCGAGAACGGCTTAACGCATTTTCCCCCAAGCTCTCGGGTCTCCATCACAGCTCAATGGGAGAGTGGGTCATCAATGGAAACCGACCCCCTGTGGGTGTCCCGGCCAGGAACATGCCTCTGGAGCCCCGCGAAGGGCGGGCTGCCCGGCTTCTTCCTCTCCGCCCCCCTCGCCCTTCTCTGCCAGCACTTTACCCAGAAGAGTCTAAGCTGGTTTGGTCTTGGCTTCCCGAGGTGAGATGGCGAGGTGGAAGGTCAGCCCTTTACGGGGTGCGGCAACGGAGCTGAGCCCCTGGCTGCATCCCTCTCACCCCAGCCGGCTAGGTCTGAACCGGGCGGCCGGTGAAGGGGCCGGCGGTGGCGCGGCAGCTACTGGCCGCAGCGGCCGCTCCGGGCGTCTCGCCCGGGCCCCCAACGCGCCCGCCGGCCCTGACCTCACAATGGCCAGCGCGGGGAGGGGGCGGCCGCTCTGGGCCGGGGCCGCGGAGCCCCCGGGCGGGAGGAGGCCCCGGGAGGGAGACGAGCGGGCCGGCCCGCGTCGGACGCGAGGACGGCGCGGCGCCGAGGCCCGGCCGGCCGGGCCGGAGCGGGGGTCGCGCCGGGG
>NW_026057582.1:1792232-1835809 GCF_023721935.1 Panthera uncia | reverse complement strand
AAAAAAAAAAAAAAAAAAAAAAAAAAAAAAAAAAAAAAAAAAGGCACGGGGGCCGCGCCGGGGCCGGGGGCGCCCACGGGCCCGCCAGCCGCCGCCGCGCCGCGCTCACCTGTGCCGCCCGCGCCATCGCGCACTCCGCCGCCGACGCCCAGCGACTCCGCCGCTCCCGCGGTCGCCGGCCCGCGGCCCCGCCCTGGGGCCGAACAGCCCCCGCCCTGGGAAAAAGTCCTCCGGCGCCGCGCCGCGCCCGGGCCACGCCGCCCACTATCGCCTGGCACAACAGCCCGGAACCGCCGCGGCCCAAGAGCGGCCGCCCGCGCCCTGCGCCCTCGCCGGGTCCACCCCGCGGCCGGTGCCACGCTGGGAAAGCGCACCGTCGGCCGCGCCGCTCCCTCCCGCCGGCCTTGCGACCGTGCCGTAACGCAGCCTCTCGCGCCGGCGCGACGCTGCCGTGCGCCGCGGCAGCCGGGGGACGCGGGCGATGGCCGCCTTGCGGCCCTGTAGGAGAGCTCTGGTCTCTCCGCTCTGCCGCGCCTTCTCTGGACCAGGCTGTCAGCTCGCTCCCGAGCGAGCTGGGGAGCGCAGGGATACGGCGCCGAGCCGGGTAAGCGGGATTCCTGCAGAGGGTGGGCCGGGACGGGGGACCGCAGGTGGCGACACACCCAGGCGGCGCTCCTCAGGGACACCTGTGGGTCCCGCACCCCTTCGTGCCGGGCTGCGGCGTCAGCTCTCCGGGAGCGGGGTCCTTGAGCCCGTCCGGGGCTGGCGCGGAGCAGCGCCCGCGGCCCGCGGGGGACAGGGGCGTGGCGAGTGGGGAGTCCCCGGCGCGAGGGGCCCCCAAGTGCCCTGCGTCAACTCCCTTGGTCTCTAGGAACTGAGGGTGTCGCTGTCACGCCCGGGACTGTTGGTGGTCGGAACTTTTGCTAACGCGTACCTCCGAGTCAGCTGTAGCGAGTTTGTTACCTACCTTATTTCTTCCCGAAGGTGGTTCTTTCTTAAACGGCTCTTGATGTGCACAGCATGTTTTTGTTTTGTTTTGTTTTGGGTCTGTGTTTTGGCTTCGTCAAGATTATTAGTCCTTTTCTTCAAGCTATGGCACACGTTATCATCGACTTTTGTGGGACTTCACGTTGAATAGTTTTTCTTGTTTGGAAGCTATTTGCATACACGCATGTTACAGGTTGAAGGTCCACAAAGATCAATATCTATAGCAACAAAGAATGACAGTTTTTATCAATTGCACTTTTTTGGGAAAGGATTTTTTTTTTTTGTCAGTGGAGTTCTAAGCCTTGAGTCCACCTGTCACAAGAAAACGTCGTCTAACTGTGGAATGCGCTGCAGTTAAAATATTTAAACAAACATACAAATACTAACACTTCCTTTTGCCAACAGGCTAAGGAGGGGGCCTGGAAAGCCCGGGATAAAAAAGCCGGTTAAGAATTCCAAAATGAGCCTGCCTGTAAATTTTCATTTATTTTAGCCTGTTGCTGGTTAGCATTCTTTTATAAATGCAGCTTTGAAGTTCTGCCTGGTTTGTAGTTTAGAGAAGAAGTTAACAGGGCAACTGGTCACCCAGACCCCCCCGGTCTCTAGCTCAGCTTCCTGTTACAGTGGCCACAGCAGGGACTTTCATTCCTACAATGTAGAAACCCACCCAGCATCTCAGTCTTTGGGCAGCAAGGTATTCAACAGGTATCTGAAAATGCTCCGGGCAGGCAAACGTAACATCAACCAACTGTCCCTAGGATGAGGACTTACCCTAGCTTATTTTGTGAACTAGGGTGCCCAAGGGGCACCTGGCTGGCTCAGTCGGTAGAGCATGCGACCTTTGATCTTGGGGTTGTGAGCCCCACACTGAGTGAAGAGATTACTTAAAAATAAAATCTTTAAAAAAACACCCAAACAAGGTTTCCTTTATTGTCACATACCCTTTTGCTGAAGTCAGTCTTACCGTGGGTCTAATCCTCAGGATGAGACCTTTCTTCCTTTTGTTGTCCCAAGTGACAGTGGAGCAGGGGGCTGCTCACCCGCTGGGCCGCCTGAACTTGTGAAGGTGTGGATTGTGATGCCGACGAGTGGATAAGCTGCCTGTGAGTCAGACCTGGCCCTGCTTTCCTGCGGAAACTGCTGCTGTGTTTTTTAGGACGTGCGCCCCATTGTGCTAGATCTTGCACAGAACTTACAGGATCAGTTTTTACTTCAGGGCGATTTGTGTTTCCTGTTTGTTTGGGCGTATCTCCCTGTGCTCGCTGAGTACATGGCTGGCTCTGTCCCGGTAGTTCAATTCCTGCTGCCCAGAGAGATTGTTGTCTTTCAGACTTTGATTTTAAATATTAGGCCTTTTTTTTTTTTAATGGTTACTTATTTTTGAGAGAGAGAGTGCGAGCGCAAGTGGGACAGGAGCAGAGAGAGAGGGAGACACAGAAACCAAACCCTGAGCCATCAGCACAGGGCCTGACATGGGGCTCGAACCCACGAACTGTGAGATCATGACCTGAGCCGAAATCTGGCGCTTAACCGACTGAGCCACCCAGCGCCCCACCCCATAGATATTAGGTCTTCTTAAAAGTAACAGGTCGTGAACCTTCTGTTTTCTTTATTTAAATAGATATATTTTAATCCTGTGTGTCTAGTTCACACAACATATTTTTTATTAAGTTTTTAATTTTATTATTTTTTTAATGTTTATTTTTGAGACAGGGAGAGACAGAGCATGAACGGGAGAGGGTCTGAGAGAGAGGGAGACACAGAATCCGAAACAGGCTCCAGGCTCTGAGCTGTCAGCACAGAGCCCGACGCGGGGCTCGAACCCACCGACCGCGAGATCATGACCTGAGCCAAAGTCGGCCGCCCAACCGACTGAGCCACCCAGGCGCCCCAAGTTTTTAATTTTAATTTCAGTATAACATACACTGTTATATTAGTTTCAGGTGTACAATACAGTGATTCAACACTTCCTTACATCACCCGGTGCTCATCCCAACAGGTGCCCTCCTTCATCCCCGTCTCCCCCCCTCCCCCCCACCTCCTCTCTGGTGACCATCGATTGTCTGCAGTTAAGAGTCTGTTTCTTAGTTTATCTCTCTCTTTTTTTTCATTTGCTTATTTGTTTTGTTTCTTAAATTCCATATATGAGTGAATCTTATGGTATTTGTCTTTCTCTGACTTATTCACTTAGCATTATACTTTCTGGATCCATCAAAGTTGTTGCAAATGGCAAGCTTTCATTCTTTTTTATGGCTGAATATTCCATTATATACGTGTATCCCTTCGATTTAGTGTTTTTGTATTTTTTGGATGAATACCCAGTGGTGTGATTACTGGACCATGGGGTAGTCCTATTTTTAATGTTTGACGAACCTCTGTATTGTTGTCCAGAGTGCCTATACCAGTTTGCATTCCTACCAACGGTGTAGGAAGGTTCCCCTTTCTCCACATCCTCACTACATCTTTTCCGTTAATTCTTTGTTCTCCACTTGAGTTCAGGAAAGCTGCTTTAGGACCTACATGATTTATTCCCATCTGCTGTCTCTGGTACCACTTTTTCTTCCAAACCCACTGAAAAAGTCAGCTAGGACTCTTGATTTCAACTCAGGTCATGATCTCATGGTTTGAGAGATCGAGCCCTGCATCAGGCTCTGCACTGACGGTGGGGAGCCTGCTTGGGATTCTCTCTCCCTCTCTCGCTCTCTGCCTCTCCCCCCTCAAAATAAATAAACGTTAAAAAAAAAAAGTCAGCTCTAAAATTAAGTGTTTTCTAGGCACTTCACACCTGTTTATTCCTTGTCTCTGTAGTTTACATCATCGGCTCCTAAAAGTGTTTGCACATTTGGAATCATCTGGAAGACTTTAAAAAATACCACCCCCTCTCCCCACCCCCTGAGATTCTGAGGTGATGGGTCTGGGATGTGGCCCCGGGCACCAGGATCTTTATTTATTGGTTTGTCTAGTTTCCCCCGCCCAGGTTTATTGAAGTGTAGCATCAGGATTTTATGGGGGAGTCTAAAAATGAACTTACAAGGGGCGCCTGGGTGGCTCAGTCGGTTAAGCGGCCGACTTCGGCTCAGGTCATGATCTCGCGGTTCATGAGTTCGAGCCCCGCATCGGGCTCTGTGCTGACGGCTCAGAGCCTGGAGCCTGTTTCAGATTCTGTGTCTCCCTCTCTCTGACCCTCCCCCATTCATGCTCTGTCTCTCTCTGTCTCAAAAATAAATAAACGTTAAAAAAAATAAAAATGAGCTCACAAGTTAGAGAAACAGTGGTTACATTATACACATTACTGTTTGCTTGTAGTCCTGGGACGCCTGGTTGGCTCAGCAGGTTAAGAGTCCGAATTCGGCTCAGGTCACGATGTAGCTGTTCTGAGTTTGAGCCCCGTGTCAGCCTCTGTGCTGACAACTGGCAGCCTGGAGCCTGCTTCAGATTCTGTGTCTCTCTCTCTCTGCTCCTCCCATGCTCATGCTGTGTCTCTCTCTCTCTATCTCTCTCTCAAAAATAAGTAAACATTAAAAATGTATAAAGTAGACTATTTGCTTGTAGTCCTGGATTCATCAACACGGCACTAGGTCGCGTTAACCAAGTGTTTGCACCCGCTGGTCTGTGAACTTTGCCTGTTTTCTTCTTCACACGGTTCTGTGAAGTAGGTGCTTTTACCCTCCCCATTGTACAGACCAGAAAACTTCAGTGCAATAAGATGGAAAAATTTCCTCAAGATCACAGCGCTTGCTCATAAAGAATATCTATATTATAGTTCCTGTATCTAGAGGATAGTGAATTAACATTTTTCTTCTAGTAACTTTTGGATCAAAAAAAAAAAAAAAAAGCCCAAACAGGCCCTCAGCAGGAGAGGTAATATTTACAGATAAATAGTGGGAGTCCTGATCCCATATTTTGCTTAGATTTTCATTAAAGAGAATGATTTTCAACAGTCCCCTCCCCTCAAATGTAGCTTCAGAGTAAAGACATGAGGGAAGTTAAATACTAGACAAATGAGAAAGTGGTGAGTGGTCTCATCAGAGGATTTTATTTATTTATTTATTTTTAAACAAACTTTAAAAAAAAAAATTTTTTTTTTTTTAGAGAGCGCACGTGCCCATGAGCAGGGGAGAGGGTCAGAGAGAGAGAGAGAGAGAGAGAGAGAGAGAGAGAGAATCTTAAGCAGGCTCCACACTCAGCACAGATCCTGATGCAGAGCCTAGCACAGGGCTTGATCCCACAACCCTGGGATCGTGACCTGAGCCAAAATCAAGAATCGGATGCTCAACTGACTAAGCCACCCAGGCAGCCTCATCAGAGGGTTTTAAAATAAGCATGGATATTTCTAGTGTTTAAAAGGCTTTCAGTAAATTAGTTGGAAGAAAATTAAAGCTGGGGCAGAGGACTTTAAACAGCCCAGGGCCTGGCTGTGACTGGCCTGGTGTTACCCAGCAGAGTCAGGGTTGAAAGGGGCCTTTCTCACTCTCTGCCTCCTGTTCAGATGTCCCCGCACGCTGTTTCTTCATGGAGTGAAGCAGTTACAGGGTTTCCCCTTGTCCTGTTCATGTGGAGAAATGCATTCCTTTATTTTCTATTTTTGTTATTTATGGGAAATGTCAAACTTGCAAAACCAGAAGAGTGTAAAGAATGCTGTGTATCCAGCACCCTGCTTCTACCCCTGTCCGCTTGGGGGTGTTTATTTCATCTTTACCCATCCATTCCATTCCCGGCTCCCAGATTACTTTGTGGCAAATATCAGATTTCACATTTCATTTGTGGAGCGCCTCGGTGGCTCAGGGTTAAGCGTCTGACTTCAGCTCTGACTTCAGCTCGGGTCATGATCTCACGGTTCTTGGGTTCGAGCCCCGTGTCAGGCACTGTGCTGACAGCTCGGAGCCTGGAGCCTGCTTCTGATTCTGTGTGTGTGTGTGTGTGTGTGTGTGTGTGTGTGTGTGTGTGTCAGTCTCTCTCTTTTTCTCTCTCTGCCCCTCTCCCGCTCATGCTCTGTCTCTCAAAAGTTAAAAAAAAGGACCATTTCATTTGTAAAATTTCGTATGTATCTTTTTTTTTTTTTTTTTTTTTTTTAATGTTTTGAGAGGGGAGGCGGGGCAGAGAGAGAGAGGGAGAAAGAGAATCCCAAGCAGGCCCCATGCCCAGCGTGGATCTGGATGCAGGGCTCAGTCACAACTGTGAGATGGTGACCTGAGCCAAAATCAAGAGATGGACGTTTAACCGACTGAGCCACCCAGGCGCCCCAAAGTTCATATTTTTTTTAACTTTTTTTTTTAATGCTTACTATTTTTTAGAGTTCAAAAGTTCGTATCTTTTACAGTTACATATGGGGGCGTCTGGGTTGCTCAGTCCGTTAAGCATCCGACTCTTGACGTCAGCTCAGGTCATGATCTCATGGTTCGTGGGTTTGAGCCCCGTGTTGGGCTCTGTGCTAACACTGCCGTCCTGCTTGGGCTTTTCTCTCTGTCCCTCCTCTGCTCATTCTCTCTCTCTCCCTGTCTCTCTCAAAATAAGTAAACTTGAAAAAAAAAGAAAGAAAGAAATAGGGGCGCCTGAGTGGCTAAGTTGGTTGAGCGGCTGACTTCAGCTCGGGTTATGGTCTCACAGTTCATGAGTTCAAGCCCTGCGTCGGGCTCTGTGCTGACAGCTCAGAGCCTGGAGCCTGCTTCAGATTCTGTCTCTGTGTCTCTCTGCCCCTCACCTGCTCATGCTCTGCCTCTCAAAAATAAATGTGTTAAAAAAAATTTAAAAAAAGAGATATGAACTTTAAAATATATATATAAACATAATAACTAAAATACAACTTCAGCAAATGTTCAGCGTTCAGTTTTTTTTTTTTTTTAGATTTCTTCAGTTATCGTAGAAATGTTTTTTGCTTTGTTTTGTTTTGCTTTTACAGTTTTCTTGTATCAGGATTCACATTAGGGCTACAAATTGTGATTTATTGACATTCTTTTGGTTACTTTTTGATCTATAGGTTTTGACTCCATCCCCTTCCTTTTTTCAAAGTAGTTTATGCGGGAGGAGGGGAAGGATGTGTCCTTTTGAATTTTCCACAAACTGTGTTCTGCTGTTGCTTTCCCAGGGCGTAATGTACCATGTTCCTCCGATCTGTGTGTCTCCTGTAAATTGACAGCTGCAATCTAGAGCCTTGACCACATCCAGATTTGACTTTGTTTTTGAGAAGACTAACTTCGTTGGGGGATTGTGTTCCTCTATCAGGATTGGCTGATTTCTGATGTGAAGCCAACGTTTCACTCCCAGTATAAACCCTGTTTAGTCCTTTACGTACTGCTGAATACAGAATGCTGATGTGTCTACGTCTGTCTAGAACGGGAGGCTGGGATCCCAGCCCTCCAGAAGGAAGACTTTCGGTTCCCAGCCCCGAAGTGTCAGGACCGCAGACCTGCAGGGACACCACGTTTTGCCAGCATCTGTTCCTTTCATCGTTGCCCACCGGTTTCCCCAGTGGTGCAGTGTGACGCCTTCACTCAGGAGCTTCGTGTTCTGTGCAGGCACTTCCGGGAAGGAGGGCCTAGGGGAAAGTCTTTGGTTCCAAATCCTGGCTCCTCGTGGGGAGGTGGGCCCGGGACTGTGCCGGGAGAGCCCAGGAGCCTGCTGTAAGCGGGAAGGGGTGGAGAAGGAGGCTGGGCCTGCAGAGCTGGAGGAGGAGAAGCCCCCCCGCGGGGCTGCCTGGCTGGCAGTTTACAAGAAAGAGAAAAAACGGGAGGGGTTGTTCCCTCCCAGACACGGTGATGAACGCTCAGTGTGACAAGTACGTACAGGCACGTTCCTTTCCTTGTCCTGGCTGCTCGCCAGCAGAGCTGATGGGTTCTAGCCTGCGCGGCCCCGCCTCCTGTCCCGCCCGAGACAGCCACTCCACTGTGAGGGAGCCGTGCATTCCACGCTGCTGCTGTGACAGCCATAAATTACGGTAATTATTCTAACCTCAAAGGGAGTCTTCCTTTTACAGAAGGACTTTTTCCTCCCCCGAGCTCCTTCTCCTCCCTTTTAAATAGCAGTTCTGGGGTGAACAAAAACAGAACATGTATTTACTGGGGAGCGCAGAAGAGCTAACTCTGCTACAATTAAGATAAAATCTCTCAAATTATAGTGGAAAACTGAGGGTGGTTGGGAGAGCTGGTTGACAGAGTTCACCTGTAAAGCAGATGATTTAGGCAATAGTGAGGTGACAAATGAGGAGGGGTCACTGAACACTCCTGGCGCCTCCTGGCGCTTCTTCATGTGTGGGTAGCTCGGAAAAGCCGTGAGTTGTTGGGGTGACTGCTTTAACGCTTCCTGATAAGGAACCTGTAAGATGATGACACTGGGGTACAGTTCTGGAGGGTGGTGAACCGGTGGAACACAGCGGGGGTGACACCTGCCCTTTCGTCCCCTTGCTGCTGTCCTTCAGCGTCCTCGGTCGGCTTGGGGGAGGGGAGGGGTCCCCATCTTGGGATGCAAGTCCGTGGGGCGAGCCTGGGCCAGCTGCCTGTTGCCACTCATTGGGTCCCTGTGTGTGAATCACCTTTAGTTTCTAAGACTAAAGGCTTTGGGGCAGAAGTCCAGGAATATTTGTGGAAAGGTAGGGTTTTAAAAAATGCTTTTTTGGGGCGCCTGGGTGGCTCAGTCAGTTGAGCGTCCGACTTCGGCTCAGGTCATGATCTCACAGTCTGTGAGTTCGAGCCCCATATCGAGCTCTGTGCTGATGGCTCAGAGCCTGGAGACTGCTTCAGATTCTGTGTCTCTCTCTCTGCCCCTTCCCTGCTCATGCTCTCTCTCTGTCTCAAAAATAAATAAAAGCATTAAGAAAAAAAATTTTTTTTTAAATGTTTTTTTTGGAAAACAAAAGGAAAATGTAGAGATCATATATTGTTTTTAGAAGGATGGATGAGAGGGGCGCCTGGGGGCTCCGTCGGTTAAGTGTCGGACTCTTGATTTCAGCTCCGGTCATGATCTCGCAGTGCGTGAGTTCGCGCCCCGTGTTGGGCTCTGCACTGTCAGTAAGGGACTCTCTCCCTCTGTCTCTCTGCCCCTCCCCTGCTCGCTCGCTTGCTCTAAATGAATAAATAAATAAATAAAGGATGAAAGGTTGAAGATCTACACACTGCAACCCTGGAGCGATCGTTCAGCCTGATGTCAAGTCGTATTTGACGATGACAAGTGGCAGTTTCAGGTCTTAGGTAAGCAGGTGAGGGCGTCTTTCTGCCAGCGGGGCCCTGTCGCTATGGCACAGGAGGGAGGAATTCAATCCCTTTTGTGGACCAGCTGGCCCTTCATTTGGAACTTTCCACCTTGGCTGTGCCTCTTCTGGTCCAGCTCTGCATGAGAGAGACGCTTCAGAAGTGCCAGACAGAAGTCAACGTGATCAAATGTGAGGGCGTCTGAGTCTGCGAGAAGTGGATGCAGGACGAAGTGAACACCTCGGTAGGTGCCGCGGTTGTGGCCACGCAGACGTGACCGCTGTGTCTAGGGCCTGTCCCCTCTCCCTCCTGGCCAGCCGGCCAGCCTGGCTTCCCACTTCGCCGCAGCTCGGCCCGGCCACCTACACCGGCTCCTCCCAGTTCTCCCACTGTGCTCCAGTCTTACTGCAGAACAGCCCGGGAGGCGCGCCGCTCTGACCGCACAGACCGGAAAACCTGGAAACTCGGCGGGATCTAGCAGTGACGGACCCTCAAGAACAGTCTTGACAGCCGATGGTGTTTGGCTCGCTCACAACTTCTGAAAGTTCTGGCACCAGCTCATCAATAATTGCCATAACTAGCTTGTCAGGTGTCCTTCCAGCAGAAAGTTCAAGGGCTTTTTGACGTTGAAGTGCATTTCTTGCATAAGCAGAGAGTCAACAGGAAAGATTAAGACTGGGAAGAACAGGGGCGCCTGGGTGGCTCGGTCGGTCAAGCGTCCGACCTCGGCTCAGGTCATGATCTCACGGTCCGTGAGTTCGAGCCCCACGTCGGGCTCTGTGCTGACCGCTCGGAACCTGCAGCCTGTTTCAGATTCTGTGTCTCCCTCTCTCTCTGCCCCTCCTCTGTTCATGCTCTGTCTCTCTCTGTCTCAAAAATAAATAAAAAACGTTTAAAAAAAATTTTTAACACTGGGAAGAACATTCCTCCAACAAGCGCAGTCCTGCCGCCTGGGGCTCAAAGGCTCCTGGGAGAAGCAGGCGTGCCAGTGCTGTGAGGAGCCTCGGGAGCCCGCGGAGAGGTGCCCTTGTCTGTGAAGATGAGGGGGGAGCCCGCGGAGAGGTGCCCCTGAACCCGGGGCCGTGAACATGAGGAGGGAGCACGGAGGAGAAAACACGCAGGCGGAGGAAGGACAGAAGCCAGCTGGCGTGGCATTAAAGGAGCCTCCTGTGGGTGGAGGAAAAGGAGAGATTGGGGCCCCAGCAGGCCCGGGCTGCCAGACCACAGGAAGGGGTTAGGTTCTCTCCTGAGGGTAATGATAATCACCGAGGAAGATTTTACATTTTTTTTTTTTCTTTTTAAAGTTTTTTTTTTTAATGTTTATTTATTTTTGAGACAGAGAGAGACAGAGCATGAACGGGGGAGGGTCACAGAGAGAAGGAGACACAGAATCTGAAACAGGCTCCAGGCTCTGAGCTGTCAGCGCAGAGCCTGACGCGGGGCACGAACCCATGAACCGTGAGATCATGACCTGAGCCGAAGCCGGACACTTAACCGACTGAGCCACCCAGGCGCCCCGAAGATTTTACATTTTACGGGAAGGGGCGGCACAGTTAGGTCAGGGGTGTGGGAGACATTGCTTCGAAGCAGGGGTGGGTATGGGGACAGAGTAGGCGGGGAGGGGGCAGCCTGGAGGCGGTGGCGCTGCTCAGACCAGCCCATCAGGAGTTGTCACGGGGCCAGAGACCTCACCATGGCGGAGGCGTGTGTGTGTGCGTGTGTGTGTGGTGGGGGGAGGTTGCTGCAGCTGCCCGAGCCGAGTCCTTCAGGTCCTGGCATGGGGGTGCCAGGGTCCAGTGGCCAGAATTCTGCGAAGCTTATTCCTTCAGCCACAAAGAAGGCTTCTCAAAGGACAGGGTGTGACTCTTTTTAATTCTGACCACTGCGGGCCCTCGCCTTTGCTGCTGTGAGAAGAAGGGCCGTAAGTAAAAGTATTGGCAGTGATCACAAGTAAGTTACCTTGAAACAGGTGGAAAGTTTGCATTCCAGCGGCTTCCTCCTCCAGAAGTCTGAAGGTGATAAAAACGGTCAAGTACAGGAGGAAGCAGCAGGGCCTGCCAACAGACACGCTTGGAAAATGAGGCGGACGGGACAGAGCTCTTGTGGCAAACGCTGCTTTCAGGGAGTCTCAGAAATGTTTTCTTTAAAAACGTTCTTATATTTTTCTCATACACACATTTACGTTTGCTTCTAGAAGACGTTATAGGAAACCTTTTCATCATGTTGATAGCTTTGGAAGTTCTATTTGGTTTCATCTGTTTTCTCATACATACTGGTAGAAAAGCGAAACCACCTTGGGTGCTTAAACCATTGAAGCTGCTGCTCCCTACAGAGTGCTGAAGGGTGACGGTGTGGGCCGCTCTTGGGCCGCTCTGGTGTGAGGCCCTCGGGAAACAGGCCGACAGGGTGGTCTTCCCTCCTTGCCTTCCCAGAGAGGCCCAGAGGAAGCGTCTGGAGAGGCGCCACCCCCACCCCCAGGAGGAAAGAAGCATTCTCACCACCAGGAATGAAGGAAATCTACAGGAACAAACCTTGATTAAAGTAGTTCCTGCCCTCCTCTGGTCTCCATATATTTCTGTTTCTTTCCACAGCTGATGCTTCTAATGCAGCCTCGTGTATCAGCACTGGGCTGCTGCTTGGGTCCTCATTTCTCTGTGGGGCCCACGCCTGCATGACCCCTGGGGCTTTCCTCTGTGGATGTGTCTCCCGTGGATTTACCCCCCAGGTCCAGCTGCAGACCCCAGGGTGGGGCGGGGGGCGGGGGGAAGCTTGGCCTCACCTACGGCTCAAAACTATAAATACTTAAGCTACGTTTTGACCACCATTTCCAGAGAACATCTGTAATAACTTGGTTAAAGTGGTGTGGAACATGTTATGAACCCTTTTGAAAAGCAGTAGGGAATTGAGGTGACTGGGTCAGTGCATTCGTGATGGGGTCTGCAGTGAGGAGTGTGGCCTGGTGTGTCCCAGCTAGCACTGACGTCCTGCAGTGAAGAGAGCTGCTTCCTACGTTGTTTTTATTTATTTTTGAGAGAGAGCATGTGCCGCCCCCCCCCCCCCCGCCACCATGTGCAGAGGAAGTCCAGAGAGAATCCCAAGCAGGCTCGATGCTGAGCTTGATCTCACGAACCTGTGAGATCATGACCTGAGCCCAAATCAAGAGTTGGACACTTAACCGATCGAGGCACCCAGATGCCCCGCTACATTTTCAGGAAGTTTGCTAATAAACAGCTATTACTAAATATTATATACTAAAATAAATTATATTAAAGATAATACATATTTAGACTTTCACATGTGTTTATTTTATTATTGTTTACAATCATCTCTGCTTTTGAGGTTATTTACGACTATTGTACCTACGTGGTAGAAAAACCACATAAAGGTATACTGCTTGAAATTGTCCACAGTGGAAGGATTTGCACCATGGAAATTGGCAAATGTGCTAAATCAGGGCTTGAGTTATTGTTTTGTTGATTGTCTTGACTTAGGGAGGCAAAGGAGAAGATGTTAGTAATAGAAGTTAAATTAACAAGTATATCTTGTCTGTTGCCATTACATCGTGGATAGCCCCAAGTTGAGGAAACATTCTTCTAGTATTCAAAAGCAAAGAAATTACTCCTGTCATTGACAAATAGGGCTTGTTTCACTTTTATCCTGTCCTCCCTACCAAGTAGCTTTTGTGTCTGAAGGACACTAACGAGTCACTTGCAGCCGCGGGCTGGCTAGTGATACAAGGTTGTGGCAGAAATCTGAGAAGGAGCCACAGTGAAACAGCACTTGGTGCCCACTAGAGTGGCTACAATGAGGACAAGATGCGCGGTGACAAATGCTCAGCAGGATGCTGGGAAACTGGAACCCTGCGCCCTGCCGGAGGGAGTGTCTCCTGGTGTAGCTGCCGTGGGAAGCCGCGTGGTGGCTTCTCCGAAGGTTAAACATAGAGTTACCATGTGACCCTGCCATCCTGCTCCTGTGTGTACCCCCGAGAGAATTGAAAACAGATGTCCACACAAAAATCTGTACACGAGTGTTCACAGCAACACAATTCATAGCAGCCAAAAAGTGGAAACAATCCAGATGCATTCAGCTGACGAACAGATACAAAATGTGTTATGGCCACGCTGGGAAATACCGAAATACCTTTTGGTTCAGCCTTCAGCCGTAACAAGGAATGAAGTTCTGACACATGCTACCATGTGGATGAACTTTGGAAACATGTTATGTGAATGTCAGTCACAAAAGAGTACATACTGTGATCTTCCGTTTACACAAAATGTCCACAGCAAGCAGATCCACAGAGGCAGAAATAGAGCAGTGGTAGTGGGGACTGGGGGACAATGCGGAGTGACTGCTCACGAGGACAAGGATGGGGTGGCCGGGGGCTGGGGGACAATGCGGAGTGACTGCTCATGAGGACAGCTTTCTCTTTGGGGTGGTGACAGTGTCCTGGAATTGGTAATGGTTGCCCACCTCTGGGAACATGCTGAAAACACGGAATTGTACGCTTCAGCGGGGTTAATTTCACAGCGCGTGAATTATTTTTCTCTAAAGCCGTCGTCAAAGCAATGAAAGCAGTTTGTAAGAATCGGTTGGCTGCGTGGAGTTTATCAGGAAGGCTGTGTGTCATGTTTCATTACTGTTTGTAAAGTGCGCTGCACACCCTTGCAGTTGTGTACCTCCCTCAGCCGTATTAATCAGGGGCTGTGCGCTGCCCGGGGTGGCTCATCGATCCCTCACCACTGCATGCTTCTCCCTGTGCCTCCGCCTTGCTCCCTCCCCCGGTGACAGCGGAGAAAGGCTCCTGTCCTCCCTGCCCCCACAGTGTGCTCGCCCCCCCCCCCCCCCCCCCCCGCCACAGCAGGCCTGGGGGTCCCTCCCCCCACTCCTCTGGAGCCTCCGAAATGTTGCTTGAACTTGAGGAAGCACTCCATGTTGTGATAGCAATTGTCACCATGTTTTTTGTTTTTTTACTTTTGAAAGAGAAAGAGAAAGCATGAGCGGGGGAGGGGCAGAGAGAAAGGGAGAAAAGATTGGAAGCAGGCTCTGCACTGTCCACGCAGAGCCCAACGCGGGGCCTGAACCCACTGAGCCACCCAAGGACCCCACCACCACAGCTTTAACTCATTACAACTCCTTTTCGGTGATGGTGCACTTCCTGTCCATGGTTTTATTTTTTCACTCAAAGGTTATAACTTCTTTTGCCTAATCTGTCAAGTCTTTAACAGTTTGAATGTATTTGTTAAAGTTTATTTGTTTTGTGGGGGAGGGGCAGAGAGAAAGGAAGAGCGAGAGAGTCCCAAGCAGACTCCGTGCCAAGTGTCAGCACAGAGCCGGACGCGAGGCTCAAACCCACCAACCGCGAGATCATGACCAAAGATCATGACCGCGAGATCATGACCTGGGCCAAAGTTGGACGCTCAACAGACTGAGCCATCCAGGCGCCCCTAAAGATTCTTTTCTAGAAACAGTTTGAAAGTCTGAGGAAATCACAATATACTTTCCAACCTGTCCTGCTCATTCACTTATTCTAGACTCAAGATGGTTTTCTAAATGGTAAGCATTCTGAAGCTGAGGTGAACACACCAGATTTTTAATAAACTGTTACAGGTGCCAGTGTTGTCTTGAAGGAGGAGCTATAACGTAGCTCCAAAACTGCCTGTGGA
Organism: Panthera uncia; assembly: GCF_023721935.1. Taxonomy (NCBI): domain Eukaryota; kingdom Metazoa; phylum Chordata; class Mammalia; order Carnivora; family Felidae; genus Panthera; species Panthera uncia. The sequence goes on along the minus strand of NW_026057582.1, from coordinate 1,820,976 downwards.
GAACACAGGTCAAGGAAAGGGCTTTTTGCATGGATAGCTGTGCCTGCGTATTTTACAGTAGAACTTGGCCTTCCAAATTCACAGGAGGATTTCAGAGCTCTTGTAACCTGAGACGCTCTCTGCAGCAAACTTGGGAACGACCCTTCCAGACCCAACCTGCTGCTCCTTGCCGTGCTTTAAGTTCATCCTGTTTGTAGAATGCTTGGGAATTTAGAAAATGTAGGAAGGTCCTAGCATCCAAGAAAAGGAGCAAATGGGCACACCGCTGGTGGTTTTGCTCGTAGCAACCTTCTTCGGCAGCGTCGGGTTCTTGAGATGTTTGGTGTGTTGGTGGTGATTCGCGGGGCGCATCGAAGCAAAAACTAGCAAGCTGTGTTTTCAAGGTTGAGTCTAGGGGCCTAAAGGGATGTCAGCCCACACTGGGGAGGGTGCCTGGGGGCAGTGTCCCCAGCTGAGCAGACGTCCGCCTTCTTGCTCCGGCCCCTCCCCCTGCCCCGCGCTGCTGCTCATGCCACCTGACCTGCCGCCAAACACCGGCCACTTGGCCACGTCGTATTTGTAAGCTAGCTGTTATTTCTGCTTCAGATGAAACGATCAGTGAGTAGCCAAGTAGACAAAGCTGTTTCATGTTAAAACTTGCAAACCCTGCCTCTCTGTTTTTAGTTCTTTGGAAGTCACATCTTGTAACCGTGATGCCGAAGAACTGAAATATCCTGAATGAAGTACCTTCCAAAGGGAAAAGAAATGTTAATTATGTGCAGTGTGGTAGTTCCTTTGGTCTTTGTAAGCTTTAACCACTCTTTTAATTGGCTTTTTAATTTGTATGCAGTAAAATGAATACCCCACTTAAAGTGTACATTTGATGAGTTTGGACAAACATGTGAATGTTTGCAGTCACCACTGACTTCGAGGATGCGGCACCGCGGGCTCCCACGGTACATCCTCTCTCATGCCTGGCTCTTTCCCTCTGTATTTTTCTAAGACTCGTCCATGCAGTGAGTCTCAGTGGTTTCACTCCTTCCCGTGGCTGGGAGTTTTCTAGTTGTTGGTGCGGGGAGGGCACATGGGAGGCACTCTGTTGTAGCTAGAGGTGGAAGTCATGTTCAATAGAGCTTATTTGTTTGTTTTAAATAATGTATAAGAGGGGCGCCTGGGTGGCTCAGTCGGTTGGGCAGCCGACTTCGGCTCAGGTCATGATCTCGCGGTCCGTGAGTTCGAGCCCCGCGTCGGGCTCTGTGCTGACAGCTCGGAGCCTGGAGCCTGCTTCTGATTCTGTGTCTCCCTCTCTCTCTGACCCTCCCCCGTTCATGCTCTGTCTCTCTCTGTCTCAAAAATAAATAAACGTTAAAAAAAAATTTAAAAAAAATTAAATTAAAAAAAAAATAAATAATGTATAAGAGATTTCTAAATTGAATGGTACTTTTCCCCCATGAGTTTAGGTTACATTGATTTTTTTTTTTTTGAGTTTATTTATTTATTTTGAGAGCGATAGAGACCACGTGAGCGGGGGGGGGGGGGGGGGGGGGGGGGGAGAGCAAACAATGACCCCAAGCAGGCTCTGTGCTGGCAGTGCAGAGCTGGATGTGGGGCTCAAACCCATGAACCGTGCGTGACCTCACGACCTGAGCTGAAACCAAGAGTCGGACACTTAACTGACTTGAGCCACCCAGACAATGGATCTGCATCGGTCTTAAAGCAGACAAACGGAAAGCTAGTCTTTCGATTACCCAACTGATCCTTTCATTTTAATGTCACGTTTATTGAAGTCCAGTTGACATACAGTGAAGTTCACTCCTGACAAATGTGTGGACAGCACCCCAACTCAAGATATAGAACATTTTCTGTATCTTGGTGTAGAAATTCCTGGGTAGTTAGCGCTTCCTCCCCCCCCCACGCCTGTTCTATCCTGCAAGCGATGGCCTGTGAATAGAATCCTGCGGCAGGCAGCCTGTTGGTGTGGCTCTTTCAGTCAGCAGAATGTACCTGAGATCCATCTGTGCTGCCTGTTGTCGAGAGTGTCGCACTCTGTCGTTGACGAGCATCGTTGTGTGTGCCACACTTGGTTTTGCCATTTACCAGTGGGAGGACGACGCGTAGGCTGCTTCCAGATTTTGGCAGTTTTAAATAAAACCACTTTTACCAGCCACATACAGGTTTTTGTGTGAGCATATGTATTTATTCATCTTGGATAAATACCTAGGAGTGGGTGCCAGATGGTGCGTTAGGTGTATGTTTAATTGTGTAATGGACTGCCAGCCTTTTTTCCAAAGCGGCTGCACCATTGTGCGTTTCCACCAGCAACATATAAAAGCTCACTTGTTTTACATCTTTGACAACACTTGTTATTGTCAGATGTCTTTGTGGGTTATTTTAGGCGTATAAAAAGGTGTGAGGTGGTATCTCACTGTGGGTTTGATTTGCGTTTCCCAGTGACTTATGATGTTGAGCATGCTTTTATCCATATTTCTTCGGAGAAAGCTTTATTTGGCCACTTTGCCCATTTTTAATCATTTTTTTTAACTTTTATTTATTACTGAGAGACAGAGACAGAGCATGAGCATGGGAGAGGCAGAGAGACGGGGAGACACAGAATGTGAAGCAGGCTGTCAGCACAGAGCCCAACAGAGGGGCTCAAACTCATGAACCGTGAGATCATGACCTGAGCCGAAGTCGGACGCTTAACCGACTAAACCACCCAGACGCCCCCACTTTGCCCATTTTTAAATTGGGTCGTCTGTTTTCTTATTATTGAGTTTTGAGAGATTTTTATATATTCTGGGAACAAGTCCTTTTTCAGATTTGCATATATTTTCTCCCAGTCTGTGGCTTATCTTTTTTGTTTCATGGATTGTGCTTTTGGTGTTGTATCTAAATAATCTTTGCCTGGTCTCAGGTTGTGCAAATTTTGCTGTTTTACACGTTTTATAGTTTCAGATTTTATATTTAGGCTTTTGATCCATTTTGAGTTAGTTTTGTATACAGTACAAAGTGCAGGCTTAAATGCTGGTTTTGCATTAGGAGTTGCATTATTCCAGTGCCATTGTTGAACATGTTCCCTATAGTATTCACGTTAATAATATTTATTGTAGTTCTTTTAATTTGGGTATTCTCTGGCACATGGTCTTAAAAAGAGAATGCTAATGAGGGGCTTTAATAAATTTATACTATGCATTTTACAGTACTGGAGATTTGCTTAGTTTATATTCACCCTGTGCATTTTGTTAAAGGTCTCAGGATTCTGCCCTCCAAGAAAATCTTGCCATGATTGGATAGGACCCCCAGACAAACATTCAAACCTTCGACCTGTTCATTTTTACGTCCCCGAAAATGAATCACCATTGGAACAAAAGCTACGAAAATTAAGACAAGAAACACAAGAATGGAACCAACAGTTTTGGGCAAACCAGAATTTGACATTTTGTCGGGTAAGCTTTGATCTAAGGTCTGAATGAGAAAGAGGTACCACAAATGGCCACTTGGGGGTGCTAAATCCTTACTATTGGCCTTTCTTCTACTCTATCCTGACTTGGTCCCTCCCTCCCTCCTCTCTCCCTCAGCCTCCCTCCATCTCCCTCCCTTCTCTCTCATATGTATGCCTGTATGTAAATTAACGTATGCATATACTTTTTTATTTTTTTTTAAGTTTATTTATTTTGAGAGAGACAGACAGCCCGAAAACCAGTGGGGGAGGTGCAGAGACAGGTGGGCACAGAAGATCCGAAGGGGCACAGAAGCCCTATTCAGGGCTTGAACTCACAAACTGTGAGATCACGACCTGAGCCGAAGTCAGACACTCAGCTGACTGTGCCACCCAGGTGCCCCCTGCATATAGTTTTTAATCTATATGTAACTGTACATAAACACTGATCATTCATAAAATCATAGATCTCAAGACTTCCAAGTAGTTTTACCTTAAAAGGAGTAGCAGAGCCAGAACTAGAATGTGTGTGTTTATGTTTATGAAATATGGGTTTTTGTGATGTGATTTCATTCTGAGAATTCGGAATTCTTAACAGCATATTCATAAATAAACTATATGAGAAAGAAGTAAAAACTCTCGAATCCAGAAGAAAAGCTTTATATGTCTATCCATTTGGGTAGGCTGTGTCACATGGACTGTCCTTATTCTGTTGATTTATAAACAGTTCATGAAACATCTTCTTTTGAAATCCCTACTTCAAGCATGGGACTTTTAACCAAATTCAGATGGCTTCACCCAGGTTTGGAGATGGGCCCAAGCAGACTCCCCCAGACACGTTGGGCCGTGTCCCACCCAAGGAAAATTCAGATGGCTTAGCCCAGGTTTGGAGGTGGGCCCGTGCAGACTCCCCCAGACCATGTTAGGCTGTGTCCCACCCAAGGAAAATTCAGATGGCTTAGCCCAGGTTTGGAGGTGGGCCCGTGCAGACTCCCCCAGACCACTCTGGGCTGTGTCCCACCCAAGGAAAGATGGAAAGACGAAGAAAGAGCGTTCTGATAGTGGTCTTCTTTTAGGAAAAAGAAGAATTTATTCGCTCAAGACTAAAAGCTAAAGGCCTGGAACTGAGAACCGGATCAGGTTAGTTCATTTGTCCTTTTCCTCTTAACATGGTGTTTGTTTAACTGCATGAGAAGATAAAAAGAAAGGATTTCGGATGAAGGGGAGAAAGCTCCGGGGCAAGTCGTGATCTCCTTTGGGACAGGTGCTCTGAGGGGGTCCTCATACTCGTACATGGGACACATGTGTGCCTCCCTCCTGGTCTCTTTCCTCTCTCTGGGTGAGGTCATCCCTCTAACACTTTTAGGTCTTTCCGAGATCAATGACTTCCCTCTGACCTTTGGACTTCTGTCCCATAGTCCCCTGGCTTCTGCACCCTTTCTCCTGTACTAGCTGGACTTGCCAGATTCCTGACCTCAGGTCACGCCCACCAGCCTCCCAAAGCCCCGCCCCTTCCCATCTGTCTGCAGTCACCTCTTAAACGTTTTTCAGTGCTTTTGCCACTCCCTGTCCCCAGGCCCTTGTTACTTCTGTGCCTATTGTAGTAACTTTCTTATTGGTTCTTTGGCCTCCAATTTTTAAATCAGGGATGGGCAAGCTTTCTGTCAAGGCTAGATAGTAGGTAGACTAGTCCTTCTGGGCCAAATGGGGTCTCTGTCTCAGCTGTTCAGTTCTGCTGTTGAAGTGTGAAAGCAGACCTAGAAAATACGTAGACTGGGCACCTGGGTGGCTCAGTGGGTTAGTTGGGCTCCACGTTGTGTGTGGAGCCTGCTTGAGATTCTCTGTCTCCCTCTCTCTCTGCTCTTGGGCCTTGCTCTTTTAAGGAGAGGAAGGAAGAGAGAGAGAGAAAGAAAAAAAAAGAGAAAAGAAAAGAAAAGAAAAAAAAGAAAAACACATAGATTAATGGGCATGAATGTGTTCCAATAAAACTTTATTTACAGAAGCAGGGGCGGCTGGCCCGCAGGCTGTCGTTTGTCAGCTCCTGCCTCAGACTTATCCTTTGCAGTGTAGTCAGACTGTCCTGCCCCAGATGCACAATTGACGTTTGTGGCCGGCTTAGGTTTTTAGACTCGTGTGACTATGGAATGACAGCTGCGCTGTCTGGACTGAAGGCCTCCCCGGCCCCCGCCTGTCCCCTCTTTTACATCTTGTCCCCCATGCTGTGCGGCATGCCAGGGATGCTGGATGCACTCAGGTCCCTCTGCCTGCTGTGCTGCCTTTCCTGTTTTGGATAGAAGGTCTGGTGCCCAAAATGACCTTTAATCATTTTCTCTTGCTGTTGATGTGAGGTCCAAATAACTTGTCATAGTGTTTGTTAGACAGATGTCTGCTGTCAAAACATTCTGATGGAAAATCTGGAACCGTTGACCCCAAAAGCCACGTCTGTCCTTGGGCTAAAGCGCTGCCCCTCCCTTAGCCCCCGCTTGACTCCATTTGGGAGAAAGAGCTGGGAGGGTGGATGCCGGATGATGGGCTCTGCTGTTTTCCGACGGCTGCAGGGTCCCGTCAAGGTGCCATCGTGGAGGGCCGGGGCCAGCAGGAAAGGGTGCAGAGTCCTAACAATAAGCATAGCATAATTGCGCACAATTTCAGATGCTGACTGTATGCGCCAAGTCCTTTGCCTGTATCTGTTTTGTTTCCCACAATGACCCAGAGAAACGGGTCCCGCTGCTTTTACCACCTTAGAGATGAGGAACCTGAGGGCAAGGTATTGAGCCAAAATTACACAGTAAGTGGAGGGCCTGCGTTCTGGCTTAGTGACTAGGGTTCCCGGGCCCATCTGATGTCACCGTGCCACAGTGGCTCTCAGCTCACCCTGTGCTGTCCCGGCCCTGCTGACGAGTGAGCGGGCCCTGGGCTGTGGTCACAGATGCTGCAGCCCTAAGGGAGGGGCACCAGCCTCGTGAGTCTCACCAGGATCAGGCAGGGTCAGGGAGGCTGTGGACATGCTTTGGAGATAACCACTCTCTTAACACGGGAAAGGTTGTTTTGAGTCCTGTTATTAATATCAGAGTTTCTCTTGCTGGTGTTTCTAAGAACTGAAAGGTTGGCCTTAAATCAGACTTTTAAATGAATTTGGTAATAAAACAGGAAGGAATGTATTGAGGACAGGACACATGAAGGGAGGTTCCCACTGTGTCAGCTAGTTAAACAGTTTCCAGGCTGCAGTGATGGAAACGGGGGGGGGGGGGGGGGGGGTAACAGTCATGTCACCTCAGTGAGCCAGAATGCGTGCTGAACACGTGATTATAGGGGTCCCGCAGGACCGAGGGAGGAGGAGTTTGTTTAATAAATGTTAATGGAGACGGGGCACCTGGGTGGCTCAGTCGGTTAAGCGTCCGACTTCGGCTCAGGTCATGATTTCGCAGTCTGTGAGTTTGAGCCCCACATCAGGCTCTGTGCTGACAGCTCAGAGCCTGGAGCCAGCTTCTGATTCTGTGTCTCCCTCTCTCTCTGCCCCTCCTCTGCTCAAGCTCTGTCTCTCTCTATCTATCAAAAATAAATAAAATGTAAAAAATAAAATAAAATAAAATAACGTTAATGAAGAAACTATTTTTGACTCGAGAGTAAATTTAGATTCATGACCCCTATAATACAAATATATTCCAAATGGATCAAAAAGCTAATTATTAAAAATCAATTAATTTAAAAAAACACCTGGGTGACTCAGTTGGTTAAAGTGTCTGACTCTTGATTTCGGCTCAGGTCATGATCTCATGGTTTGTGGTTTGAGTCCCACATACTGGGACCTCATAGTGGCCCTGTGCTGACAGGTTGGGAGTCTGTCTCTCTCCCTGTCTCTCTGCCTCTCCCCCTGCTCTCAAGATAAATAAATAAACATTTTTTAAAAATCAATTATTTGTGGATTAAGAGTTAAATACGTAGCTGCCAGTTGTAGAAGGTCTGATAGAACACAACTGAGTCTCCGTTGTCTAGAGGAATCGTTGTTCTTTAAGCTCGACAGTAAAGGTAGAAGGACAGGAGAACATGAAAACTGCCTTCTATATAAGTGAGGACTTCTTTCTTTGTTAAGATTTTATTTTTAGGCAGTCTGTACCCTCAGTCAACGTGGGGCTCGAACTCACAACCCCAAGATCAAGAGTTGTGTGCTCAATTGCAGGCGGTGTCTGGTAAAGCAGAGGGCTGGAACAAAGGGTCAGCATCCAGGAAACAGGTTAAGCATAAACAGCAGATGATAGAACAGAGGCGACAGGGGCAGTCTTTGTGAAGAGCGTTAACAGGGTTGTAGAAACAACACAATACCTGTAGGTGAGTAATGTGACTGCAGATTACGATGTGTATCAGAACAGCAACTGGGCATCATTTTGTGCTTGCTGAATTCAGGGGGTGCCTTCAGTGGTTACACTCCGTGCTGGTGGAGTTAGAGTTAATAGTCCAATACAGTGCTCATAGGTGGTCCACGGCAGGGGAAATTTCCAGCCGTCTTTCCAGAGGATGCCCCTGTAGGCAGCACCCCTGCCAAGAAGCAGGGAAGTTTTGACCACAGGATATCTAAGAATGCATTCTAGAGGAAAACAGAAAAGGTAGCTGTAGGTTCCTTGCAGCATTATCTTTAAAAAAGGGGGGAGTATATAATTCTAGTAATCGCGCACTGGGTAAGGCTAAGGTGGCCCACTCAGTGGATGTTCACTGGAATATTCTGCAGCAGTGTAGAAAAATTATTGAATTTCCAGTGCAAAAGCGGAATACCCTGATTTCAGCTCTGCTTGTCCCCAAATTGAGTCTCATTTGTAGGGCAGCAGTATGGTGGGAAGATTCTTGCCTCTAATTTCTTTTGTTGCTAAAGTGTTCATGCAGTGGGAAGAAGGCACGCCATGGAGATAGATTTACTTGCAGTCATAAACCCCCACGTGGTTTTTAGCAAATGTGTAACGAACTAGGTTACCCTACCTACCTTTCTTTGCTTAGTTTCATCTGGGCGCAGTAGCCCGCTGCAGTGTCGATAGATGTGGAAGCCGAGTTACTCAGCAGACATTTATGTGGCTTCTGCTTTATGCTGAGCTCTGGCTGTGGGGGGTTTGCACAAGACACCAAACCAGACCAGCAGCTGAAGCTGGCACCTGCCTGTCCTTAGAGCCCAGGGTTCCTGCTGTCCCGCCAGTGGTGGTGACAAGGGTGCGCTCCGTGCCAGGCCCCGTGTCACCCGTCACACCGGCTGCCACCCATTCTGTCTCAGAGCAGCCTCACGATGCGTGCTGTTCTGATCCACGTTCTAGATGAGAGAACCCACAGTCCTGGGCCGGCAGCCAGCGAGGGACAGAGCTCCGGGGGGCCGCTAACCGCTGCCGCTGGGGCGCCTCGTCGGGTCCTCACGTGGGGGTGCAGACAGATGTGCTGGGATGCTGACTCGAGCGTGCACACGTGCTGTCCCTCCAAGACCCATCGTTCAGAGGACACTAATGCTCTTGGGCCGGCCTGGGTGCTCCTCCTGCCTGAAGCCGGGGGCTCCTCCCTGGTCCCCTCACCACGCTCGAGCCCTGCCCACCCTCCTCCTGGCTCACTCTGTTTGGCCACATCTGTGCCTCTCCAGACCCTTTGTTTCCCTCTGTGCCGGTCCCCGGCTTCTGACCCATTCTCTCCCTTCTCTGCCCTGTGGGCTCCTACTCATCCTTTAAGACCCAGCCTACACGTCGCCTTCTCTGGGAGCCTTCGGCTACCCTCCCCTCCTCGGGCGGCTGGCTGTTCTCTTTCTTGTCCCACTTAGCATCTGGCCACGTGTTGATGCGAGGTAGCTGTCGAACTCCTTCTGTGTGCCACGCTAGGCACTGGGACCTCATCCTGGATGAGACAGCTGTGGCCTTGCCCTCAGGGAGCGGACGTTCCAGTGTGGGCTGGGAGTGGGGCCAACAGACAGGTAGCCCTGTGAATACTAGGTCTCGGGGTCTGTCGTCGGCCCCTGGAAGAAAAACAACCGGGAATTGAGGGGGAGCGGGCATCTTAACAGGGCCTCACAGAGGCCTGTCTGAGGAGAGGACAGCTAGGAGAGATTTGAGAGAGAATCTTCTAGATGAGGGAAGAGACCCCAGATGGAGGATTTGAGGAGCTTCAGGAGGCTGGGTCAGAGGAGTGAGAACGAACATGTGGAAAATACTGCTGTTGACTCAGGCAGGTCCTTGGTTATGTTGTGGAAGGGACGTGTCCTTGTCCTCTGTGCGCCGACAGACACACGCTTGGACCATGCCATCTGAGTGCTTGCTTCCGTGTCGTATGTGTCAAAGGTCAGCACCTTCCCTCCTGTTTCTGTGGAAACATGCCCTTGGGTTACCCTCCCAGCCCGTCTCCCCCAAACCCTGCTGGGGTTGCAGCATCGACCTCGGCTGTGCGGCCGGGAAACGTGGCCTCTGCCCGGAGGCGGCGTCTTCCAGGGGCAAGCGTGCTGAACCCGAGGTAGGAGCCCGAACGAGGGCCTCTCTACGCGTGCGAGAGCCCTGGGGGCAGAGGTCCGAGCGCCTGTTTGGGCTTCAAAGCCAGAGTGCCTTCACCTCCGAGCCATCACTGGGTGTCCTGAGACTGGCCTGTGGGCTGCTGTCTGGCCGCATTTCCCTTGGCAGGCTGGTTGCTGTCCTGTGTGGCCTTTTCAAACCTGGGGGGGATGGGGGAGCCCTGGGGGCCGGCGCCGCGGTCGGCATCTCCCACCACACAGGGAGGACCATGGAGGTGGCCGGGTTAGTCCCCGTGTGTCACCCAGTTGAGCGTGTGCTCCCCGACTCCCAGATGGACTGGTTAGGCCGGTACCTACCCCGGGCCAGGGTGGGAGGGTGCGCTGTTGAGCCAGGATGCGTTCAAGTTGGAAAGGAGTCTGTTTCCCCTCTACGGGTGGCTCACGTTTCTTGTTAGAAGCGTCAAGGCATTTGAGGGGACGTGACGAAGCGCGTCGCGGGCTGTGTATTGGGAGACGCACACCTGTGCTTGCCTCAGTCGTGAAGAAATTGAGCCGTGGGGTCATGATCCGAGCCGAAGCTGGACACCTACCTGGCTGAGCCACCCGGGCACCCCTTTTCTTTTTCAAGATTGTGTTGGCTGATGGGTTTCTCTGCATTTTCGGATCTGCTCCTCAGTTTCTGCCAAAAAGCCAGCTGGGATTTTGATGGGGATTGTGTTGTATCTGTAGGTCAGCTTGGGCGTGCTGCCATCTCAGCAGTGTGCAGTCCTTAAAACCATGAACGTGGAATGTCTTTCCATTTGTTCAGGTCTTTTATTTCTTCATGTGTTTTCTAGTTTGCAGTGTGTAGGTCTTAACACTTCCTTTCAGATTTACTCCTAAGTCTTTTATTGTTTCTGGTGATATTGTAAATGGAATTCTTTTTTTTTTTAATATATGTATATTTTTATTAAGTAAACTCTATGCACAACATGGGGCTTCAACTCACAACCCCTAGATAAAGGGTTGCATGCTCTACTGACTGAGCCAGCCAGGCACCCCGGAAATTATTTTTTCTTGATTTCATTTTTGGATTGTTTATTGCTAGTGTATAGATAGAAAGATACAGTTGATGTTTGCATTTTGATCTTGCTGACCTCCTTTGTTAGATCAATAGTAGTTTGTGGGTCTCTTCTTCTTAAGTCTTAATGTTTAAGTTGAAATTAATTTTCAGGTCAGAAAGCAACATTAGATGCAGAAGAAATGGCTGACTTTTACAAGGAATTTTTAAGTAAAAATTTTCAGAAACACATGTGTTATAACAGGTAAGTGCTTACCTTTTTTCTAAAATTTTGAATATCATATTCATATTGGGTAGGATTATTTTCTTACCTGAATTTAGTGACGTTGATGTTTATGCTAAAGGTAGACGTTGCTGTAAACTTAGTTTTCGTACTTTTAAATAAAATTGACGGCTTACAGTTATTTGCACGGCCACCCCATAACGGTTTGCACCCCTAGTGCTCTGACAGCAGGTTCTTTTTTCGAAGTTTATTTTACATTATTTAATTTATTTGTTTACTTGTTTGTTTGAGAGTGTGAGCAGGAGAGAGGGGCAATGGGGGGAGAGAACCTTAAACAGGCTCCACCCCCAGCATGGAGCCCAACGCAGGACTTGATCCCACCACCCTGGGATCAAGACCTGAGCGGAAATCAAAAGTTGGACGCTCAACGGACTGAGCCACCCAGATGCCCCTCGACAGTTCTAAACAGCACTTTCCACTAAGGGGAACCTGGACTCCTTAGAGAAGCAGGTCTGCGGTGGGAACAGCACGCGACGAGGCAACACACCTTGTGTCAAAGAGGAGGCCCAGAGACTGGCGGGGTCACGTGAGAACGGCACGGGGGCCTACTTGAGGGGCTCCCTGAGGCCAAGGGTGAGGCCGTTTCAGCCGCACAAAGGAAATGACCGTGGTGGATTAAAAGTACACCGAGTCTGCAAAGACCTTTGCCGTCATAGCAAGGCCGAGGAGCTCAGTCCCCTCCGCACACTGCCAGTCAGCCAACTCGTTCTGCAAATTGATCGGTAAAAGAACCCAGAGAATTCACACCTTTCCTGCATCGACTGTTTCAGGGGAACCACATGAAGGAGCATTTTTCTTTGTAGGTCGGCAGCTGATGCAGAGGGAGCGGTGGAGTCGGAGAATTCACATTTTCCCAGGGAAATAATAGGTGTGGGCAGCGGTGACCCACAGCTGCGGAAACCAGCGGGCAGGAAGGCGGGCGGGGCTTTGCAGGGCGCGGGATGGGGTGACGGCCCCTCACCCCGTGTCTTCTCTTGCTGCGCACACTGGGCCAGCTGCCTCTGCACGATGCAGGACGAAGTATCGGGCAGCACCTGTGAGGCGTTCTTACCAGAACACGGAGCCGAGTCTAGGCAGACCTCCCTACTTAGTACCAACCAGATCACAGGAAATATGTAAAGGGTGTATGAGTCGGGGGTGAGAGGGGTTCATAGAAGACCTCGTTTAAAATGATAGCCTGGCGGGGGACTCAGTCAAACATCTGACCCTTGATTTCAGCTCAGTTCATGATACCACCGTTGGTGAGTTCGAGCCCTGCATCCGGCTCCTTGCCGACAGCACGGAGCCTGCTTGGGATCCTCTCTCTCCCTCTCTCTGTGCCCCCTCCCCCCCACCCTCAAAATAAATAGAAATAATAAAATAGAAGGTGACAGTGGCAGTGTCGGTCAGGCAGGGCAGGTGAGATCTAAAGCACGGTGGTGGTGGGTGAGGCTGGGCGGGCTCGAGAGACCGACCCTCAGACAGAGGAGTCTGGCGGCACGAGCACGTTGGCACTCCTGCGGTCCCGTGTTACTCTGAACCAGCTAGGTTATAACGTCAGGCCAGCGTGAGTTGTGATGTGGGCCCGAGCATGTGTGCTGGAGAGGAGAGGAGGACCAGAGAAGAGGGGACCAGCCCCACCCCAGGTCAGGTGGCAGGGGAGCGTCAGTGCCCCCTTCCGTGCCCACGCCACCCTGCCCCTGCCTTCCCCATGGAAACAGGGAGAGTTCAGTTTCCCTGCGCTTGGTCAGAGCGTCGGTGGAGTGGAATCTGGCTTTTCCTTAGTAACCCAAGAACTGCAGTCTCGATGGGGTACCGGTTTTCTCTTTCTGGAAGCCTTGTTTGTTTAGGGCACTGCTTCCCATTTATAACATCACTTAAGTGGATAGAAACGTAAGATCGTTCTCACGAGGAGGGAGATTGTCCCTTCAGCCAACACAGAGGCTCCAGAAAACGAGCATCCTTACCTCTTGCTGTCGCTTTTGAGCCCGTGGTCATTTTGCTTCCCTTTGTCCTGGACTCAGTAAGTCATTTGAGTCCAGTCTGGAATAGAAGTTCCGTGGTCACTCACGAGTTCATTTGGCTGAAAAGCATTGGTACTTATGGACATTTCAGCTTCCAAAGGCTTAGCATTGAGAGTCTGGAATGTGTGCCTTCTGTTGTGGAAACTTCCCAAGCTTTGCCCATTCAGCAGTGGGGTGAATTTGCAAGTTTTGTACAGTAACTCACAGGCAAGTGAGCCCGTGGCTGTTGGTGAACTCCACCCTAATATTTAGAGGAAGCCCTGGAATTCTCTATTTAGAGACACAGAAGCTCAGATTGTTTAGAAAAAGAGGATGTGGAGCTTTATGACGTTGGCACTTGTGATAGATTAACTTCTCCCGATGGAGTACTTTGCGCTTCTCCCGCAAATAAGGCCCCAAACCAGGACGGTCCCCACGGAGTCCTGCCACACTCAACGATTGTGGCTCCCCAGGAATGCCACGGACATCTTGAGGCCCCAGTCTCCTTTTCTGGAGTCTCTTAGCAAAAACCAGAGGAGGATTGCAGCAGAATGGGCAAAGGTGGGGGTTCACGTGCTGAGCCTTATTCTTTTGTGATAGCCTGGGGGGCCCTGATGAAAATCCAGGAGGAAGGAGGGAAGGCTTTTAGGGACAGGTTAGCTTTAATGAGGGCAGAAAAAGGAAGAGGCAGTGAGGAAAGGTGGGGATAGTCGGGAGGACTTGCCTTTTGGCCGGGAACTCCCCTCAGAAGCTGGGGTGCTGGTCCTCAGTTACTGGGGGCATCACATGTGCTCGTCTGGTTTCTCCACAGAGACTGGTACAAGCGTAATTTTGCCATCACCTTCTTCATGGGAAAAGTGGCCCTGGAGAGGGTTTGGAACAAGCTGAGACCAAAGCAAAGGAAGACCAGCACTTAGGAACCCACCCTGACCCACCCAGTGGTGTCCCGGGTTTCCACCAGAAGCAGCTGCTTGAGCAGTTCATTTTACAAGGGCTCTGAAAACCTGTACGTGAACGGACGCCCGCACCTCCCCTGTGGGGCCCGTTGGCTTGTGTCAGGACAGGGTGGACTGGGAGAACGGGGGTCCTGGTGAGCCGTAGGCCGTGTGACTCTCCCGACTGTGGATTCCAAGCCGGCCCTGGGTCACGGACATGATATTAAATAAAACCAATGTTTTCGTGTACTGTTTTCTGTGTTTTGAATTCTACCAATTTGAAGTAGAATAATATAAAAATATTCGTGTACTTGATCTGCAAATTTGACTCCACTGACGGGAGTGATTTGGAAGCTGGCTGCCGAGTGAACCGTACCCCACCCTCACGTGACCAGTGGCCAGGGGTTGCTGGACAACCCCGATCAGTGCTGACGGAATGCAGCTGTCCTGGGACACTTGCACCTGCGGACGTGAAAGCAGGCGCCGCTTCTGTGTCAGAGAGACGTCAGGTGACGGCAGAGGCACCTTCGGAGAACTTTCCTCCGTTTACCCCAGTGAGGTGGAGCCTCGGTTTCCTAAGTTTTCCTGAACACCTTGCTGCTGGACCACATCCCTTGTTTTCCAAATTCTTTTTAAATCAGCATTATTTAAAACAGGATTGCATGGGGGCACCTGGCTGGCTCAGTCTGTAGAGCATGTGACTCTTTTTTTTTTTTAATTTACATCCAAGTCAGCATCTAGTGCAACCGTGATTTCAGGAGTAGATTCCTTAGTGCCCCTCCCCCACTTAGCCCATCCCCCCTCCCACAACCCCTCCAGCAACCCTCAGTTTGTTCTCCATCTTTATGAGTCTCTTCTGTTTTGTCCCCCTCCCTGTTTTTATCTTATTTTTGTTTCCCTTCCCTTATGTTCACCTGTTTTGTCTCTTAAAGTCCTCATATGAGTGAAGTCCTATGATTTTTGTCTTTCTCTGACTGACTCACTTTACTTAGCATAATACCCTCCAGTTCCATCCACGTAGTTGCAGATGGCCAGATTTCGTTCTTTTTGATTGTCGAGTAATACTCCATTGTATATATTTACCACTTCTTTATCCATTCATCCATCGATGGACATTTGGGCTCTTTCCATGCTTTGCCTGTTGTCAATAGTGCTGCTATAAACATGGGGGTGCATGTGTCCCTTCAAAGCAGCACACCTGCATCCCGTGGATAAATGCCTAGGAGTGCGATTGCTGGGTCGTAGGGTAGTTCTATTTTTAGTCTTTTGAGGAACCTCCACACTTTTCCAGGGTGGCTGCACCAGCTTGCATCCCCGCCAGCGGTGCCAAAGAGATCCTCTTTCTCCGCATCCTCGCCAACATCTGTTGTTGCCTGAGTTGTTAATGTGAGCCATTCTGACAGGTGTGAGGTGGTATCTCCTTGTGGTTTTGATTTGTATTTCCCTGATGATGAGTGATGTTGAGCAATTTTTCATGTGTCCGTTGGCCAGCTGGATGTCTTCTTTGAGCATGTGACTCTTGATCTTGGGGTTGTGAGTTCGAGCCCCACGTTGGGGGTAGAGTTTACCAGAAAATAAGATTACATATTATGAAGTGCCGAGGCTCTCTTTGTCTTCTCTCCTGGAGCCCTGTGACGTGGGGGAGTCACAGCCAGCAGGAGGGACACCTGCCGCGGCAACAGGGAGGTGGCCTTCAGAGCCAGGCCGCGTTAGGGAGTGTGTCCGCTGAGGGCAGATGGGGTGTCTGGACTTCACCGAAGCCGCTTGGCAGACAGTCTGTCACAGGGTGAGGCATGAAAATACAGTCAGAAGCCTAGGTCTCTGTGGCTTCTAAGCTGCTGCCGGCAAAGACAGTTTGCACCGAGAAAACGCGGGAGGCAGAGGAAACATGGCACCCCCCCACCCGTGGAGGCCTTAAGGGCCCCGTGGAGGAGTGGGGGTCACGTGAGAGCCTCGCGGGCCTCGTGTCTGCCCAGGAGAGCGCTGCCCAGGTGTTCATGCTCCGTGCCCTGTTCGCCAGCTTCCTGTTAACAGGTCCCCGTGGGGTGGAGGGCACGCACCGAGCAGCGTGGACCGCGGGTGTCACAGAAGTAACATCACGTCATTTCTTCACACCACACCTCTGCTCCGCTGGGATCCTCAGCCCGTGGCCGGCGTGGGTGGCGCTGTGTGCGTGCTCAGACAGCCGGCAGGATTGGGGTCCCGTGTGAGCGAGTTTTTAGTTCTTCCTTTATCCCATCAAACTCACTGGCTGACCGTCAGGTTGTTTGCAGATCGTCTTTGCCCTAAATGCTGGGACATTGGAATAAACCGCAACTTGCAGTGGTATTGTTATGAATTATTTTTGCACATCAATTTTTTTTTAATTTTTAAAAATTATTTTATTTATGTATTTATTTATTTTTAATATGTATTTTTTTTTGAGACAAAGAGACAGAGAGAAACAGCACGAGTGGCGGAGGGGCAAAGAGAGAGGGAGACACAGAATCTGAAGCAGGCTCTGGGCTCCAAGCTGTCAGCACAGAGCCCGACGCGGGGCCTGAACCCACGAACTGTAAGATCGTGACCTGAACCAAAGTTGGATGCTCAATCAACGAGCCCCCCAGGCGCCCCTGCTGGTTTTCTTGACATGCTCCTGGCTCCTAGAGGCGAGCCTCTTGAGGCTTCGAGGAACAGAAGCTTATTCAAATGAGCTCCGGGCACAGGTAGTGGGTAGGAAGTCAGATGTCTCCAGGGGCGCCTGGGTGGCTCAGTTGGTTAAGCGTCTGAATCTTGATTTCCACTCAGGTCATGATCTTGTGGTTCGTGAGTTCAAGCCTCACATTGGGCTCTGTATGGAGCCTGCTTGGGATTCTCTCTTTTCCTCTCTCTCTGCCACTTCCCTGTTTGCAATCTCTCTCTCAAATAAGTAAGTTTAAAAAAAATGATTTCCCGTCATAACCACATTCAAGTAAATTATTTTTGGGGACTTCAAATAATTATAGAATGAAGATTAGCTCAGGGACGTATTTTATACAGCTTTTCCTTGAAAATGTCTCTGATATATTTAATGTTTCTGTTTTCTGAGTTAAAAAATAAAATAAAATTGGGTCTCGTTCCCCCTCTGTGTGTTAGGTGCCGTTTGTAAGCATTCGTGTTTTGTGTTTTCGTTTGTTGGTTTGTTTTAAAGTTTATTTATTTTTAAGAGAGAGAGAGTGTATGCGTGCACACACGTAAGGGAGGGGCAGAGATAGAGAGAGAGGGAGGGAGAGAGAATCCCAAGCAGGTCCTGCACTGCCAGCACGAAGCCCGATGGGGGGCTCACACGTACAAACTGCGAGATCATGGCCTGAGCAGAAATCAAGAGTCAAATACTCAACGGACTGAGCCACCCAGGAGCCCTAGTGTTGTTTTTTTGTTTTTTGTTTTTTCAAAGATTTGATTTTTAAGTAATGTCTACACGTAACGTGGGGCTTGAACTTAAAACCCCAAGAACTTAAAACCTTAGATCTACCGACTAAGCCGGCAGGTGCCCCAACATTGGTCTTTTCATTGCTTGTGTTCATCCAAGAAAAGCAGATCCAGGTGTAGCCATCAGAAATGCAGGGGCCTCAGGGCTCAGTGACAACAGGAAGTCTGATCACGGTGTCGTTCCTTGTCTTGCTTCAGTCCTAACATATTGGGGAAGTCCGCCTCTGGGAGGGACAGCCAGGTGTCCTTAGGACATAATAGCACTGGAGTAGCATTCCAGAGCTGGCTTGTCTGCCTTGTGGCCCATCCCTCGGCCTCCGCTCCCTTGGCTGGGAGGATACACACCTGGCACCCTGGCCGAGGTGGCCGGGTGGGTTTGGCGTGCATCTGGCCTCTCACAAGTGCTTGCTCAACTCGCAGTGACTAGTAAGGGTGTCCTTGAGCCAGCTCCTGGGCACCGCGGGGCCTCTGCAGGGGAAGGCGGAAAGCCAACTCCTGCTGGGTTGGGAACGCCCCAGTCCAGAGTCTAAGTAGGAAATGCCTTTGGTTCCCTTTGGTTCCCTGCATGTCCCATAGCTGTCAACACGCAAGGGATCTTCAGGAATTGTCCACGCAGTATTAGGGTAAGAGAGGGCTCTCCTGAGCCAGTTTCAGCTCAGGTCGTGATCTCATGGTTTGTGGGTTCAAGCCCCAAGTTGGGCTCCACATTGACAGCACAGAGCCTACTTGGGATTCTCTCTCTCCATCTCTCTCTGCCCCTCCCCTGCTCCTGCACATACACAACACTCTCAAAATAAACTAAAACGACAACAACAACAAAAAGAGTTGCATGCTCCGCTGACTGAGCTAGCCAGGCATCCCTGCTTTTTTCTGTTTTTAAATTTTATTTTTATTTTTATTTATGTATTTTACTTTTGAGAGAGAGAAAGAGCACGTGAGCAGGGAAGGGGCAGAAGGGGGGCGGGAGAGAGAATCTCAAGCCAACTCCCTGCTGTCAGCACAGAGCCCAACTCAGGGCTCGATCCCACAAACCCTGAGATCATGACCTGAGCCAAAATCAAGAGTCAGACCGACTGAGCCACCCAGGCGTCCCTTTGTTCCGTTTTTAAAAACAAAAGTAAAACATGATCAGCCATGTCCTGACACTTAACAAAGGTCTCTGGTTAGCAAATTAAAACTGTGCAGGAGGGCGTAGACTGCTACTCTTCATGGAGAGTCAGTTTCCCCAAAGGGAAGGCTGGGGGTTCTTGCTCACAAAGCCCATGTGACAGGGGTCCCAGTGGGGGCTGGGGGTTTGTGTCACAGCTAATTTCCCTCTCCGCCTAGCCGAGCCCGCCAGGCTGCTGCTGTCCCGCGAGATGCCCCCTCAGCAGTGCGGCCCCACGGCATGAGGCACATTCCCACTGTCGCGCTCCTATCACCACCTTCTGTCTCCAACACTCTTTCCTCTCCCCAGCCGGAAGCTCTGTCCCCATTAAACACTAACTCTCATCCCCGTTTCCAGCCCCTGGCAGCCAGTCTTCTCCTTTCTGTCTCTGTGAATTGGAATACACCAGGGACTGCATGTGAATGAAATCATATGGTATTTGTTCCTTTGTTTATTTTTATTCTTTTTATTCCTTTTTTTTTTTTTTTTTTTTTTTTTTAAAAAGCTTTGCTCCCTTTGTGGGGCTTGAACTCATGACCCTGAGATCAAGAGTTGCATGCCCTACTGACTGAGCCCGCCAGGTGCCCCTGGAACTGGGAATCCTCAAAGTTCACGTGTGCTGCACCCTCGCAGCAAAGGGCACGTGATGGCGTTCCGTCTGGGGTTCTGTGAGGACAGCGGGGTCGTTCCTGCCACATCGATTCGACCTACTGCGTGCCAGGCCCCACTCGAAGCACTGGGAATAGAGGAGCAGTGGAGGAGAGAGCCCTGTTGGGCCACCCACCCGTCTCGTGACCCCAGTGTCCTGTGCCCATGGTGGGGACTGCCATCCTCCTTGCCGGACAGCACCCCTTCTCAAACGTCCTGCTCACCCCACTGGTCTTCCAGGAAAGTAATTTCTTTCCTTTCATGCCATTGAAAACGAATTGATCAATCTTCCAAAAATGTGCAGGCTGCTTCAAGCTGCATTTGTAGCCACTGGCTATTGATTCGCAGCGATGATCGTCCACTTTGTCCTCAGTCAGTCCTAGGGTGGAAAAGTACAGGAAGAGCCCCTGGAGGAGGGGACGAGATGGAGGGATGAGGTCGGCAGATTTCCAGGGGCGGTTTCTGTCCAGGTATTTGGGGTTATACGTGCTCCCCCAGCCCCTGCACACACGCACCCAGAGATGAGTTTGCCATCAAAACAGACCCACGGTTTGGTGCAGAGTGGAGATGAACGCACAGCCAGAGCTATGGGCAGTGGCACTGGCTCGTGGAAGGTTAGGTGGGCCATTTGCCAGAAGAACCAGTGGGCGGACAAGGTTTTTATTTTAGAGAGAAACCAGCACCCCGGCACGTCCTCAGCACCTCCCCAGGCCTGGATGTGCTGCTGGGGACGTCCACCCTGGCGGGGACGTCTCTCAGAGCCACCCCTACAGCCCCAGCTCCTGCTCCGTGGCCGGAGTCCGTCCTTCCAGACGGCAGGTGGCACCTCCTCATGGGGCGCCTGGGTGGCTCATTGGGTTCAGCGTCGACTCTTCATCTGGGCTCAGGTTGTGGTCTCACGGTTCGTGGGATCGAGCCCCGCATCGGACTCTGTGTTGACAGTGCAGAGTCCGCTTGAGATTCTCTCTCCCTCTCCCTCTGCCCCTCCTCCACTCGTGCCCTCTCTCAAAATAAACATTTAAAAAAGAAACAAGAAAGAAAGTGGTACCTCCCGTCAGCACAGGGTCCTGCTGCGTCTGGCTGAAAACCTCAGAATCTCGCCATCCGTTGGAGAGGCGCGGCCCGGAGGACGCGGCCTCCGGAGGGGCAGTTGTGTCTGTCTTTATCTCCGTCTTCCCCGCCCCCACCCCTGCCTCGTCTCACCGCCTGGCACGGTGGACCTGGGCCAGTAGATGTGCTGAGCGAGCGCGGTTGTGGGCCCCGGCCCTTTTACCAAATAACGCTAACAGGAAGCGAGTGCTGCGGTCTGCCAGACATGGCTCCCAGAGCTTCCCTCACAGGGATTTGGGGCGCCCTTAGGATACCTCGAGGGGCCCTGGGGGGTGTCTCCACAGAGCACAGGGCCTCTGGCCAGCCCCCCCCCCCCCCACCCCCCCAGCTGCAGTGCCAGCTGGCTCGGTTGGTGGAGCATATGACCCTGGATATCGAGCCCCACGTTGGGCATGGATCTTACTTTAAAAAAAAAAACAATTTCTGGGGCCCCGGGGTGGCTCAGTTGGTTGAGCATCTGACTCTTGATTTTGGCTCGGGTCATGATCCCAGGGTCATGGGATCCAGCCCCCCTTGAAGCTCTTCACTGAGGATGGAGCTTGCTTAAGATTCTCTCTCTCTCCCTCTGCCCCCCCCCCACTCGGTCGCTCTCTCTAAAATAAAAGATTTAAATAAATGTTTATCCATTTATTTGGAGGGGAGGAGACGGAGGGGCAGAAAGGGAGAGCAAGAATCCCAAGCAGGCTCCGCGCTGTCAGTGCCGAGCCCGACGTGGGGCTCAATCCCATGAACCGTGAGATCATGACCTGAGCCAAAGTCAAGAGTTGGACGCTCAACTGACTGAGCCACCGAGGCGCAGTTTAAATAAGCATTTAAAAATAAATAAAACTTGCTGAAGAAACAGCAACAATATGTGTATATATATTACTAAAGTTAAGTTCACTTGCTTATCCTTACCTTATCTTTACTGTGGCGACTGGACCATTTTAAATGGCACCGCGGCTCGCGTTGGTTTCCCACTGGCCGGTGCTGCTGCAGCCATCATGGGCCACAGAGGTCGCCGTGGTCCAAGGGAGGGCTGGGTGAGTGTGACCAGTGCAGAGAGCCATCACGGAGACCAGGCTGTACTGCTGGGATGGGCTCGGCCTCACAGAGGAGTGACGTTCCAGCTGGGCCTTGGCGGGTGAGCTCATTTGCTTGTTCAGGAGGTCGGGTCAGTGAACATTTTCTGAGCAAGTCCCCCACCCCAGGCCCTGGCACCCACCATTCTGCTCCCTGTTTCTCTTACGAGTCTGACGACTCCACGGGCCTCACCAGCACGAGAAACATGGCCCTGGGCTCACCTTCCGGGAGCAGGTGATGCATCTGGCTCGTGTTGTCTACCCCCAAAACAGCACCTGCCAGGACGAGGCGAGGACAGTCTGCCTCCTTCCCCCTCCCCTCTCACAGGCTCCAGGATGCATCCACACTGAGAACAGAACGGTGTTTAACCCTTCCGCACTTCCTTTGCCTCATCTGTAAAATGGGGCATCAGCAGTCTGCCTCCGGGAGACGGGCTGACCATAGTGAGTGCTCCCAGAAGATGTGTCCCTGTCCTAACCCCTTGTACCCAGGACTGTGCCCCTGTTTGGAAACAGGGACTTTGCAGATGTAATTAAGGTTATCAGGGTGAGATCACCGTGGGTTTAGGAGAGGACCCTACATCCGAGAAAGGAGAAGGAGATTTGTGACACAGGCACACAAAAGGGAAGGCCACGTGACCATGAGAGAGGCCGGGCCGGTGCGTCTTCAAGCCCGGGGGCTCGAGCCACTATTGGGGTCTGGCCAGGGGCCTGCACACCCCTCCCTCGGAGCCCCAGGGGGAACCAGCCCTGCCCACACCTCGGCGTCTGACTTCTGGCCTCCAGAACTGAAAGAGAATCTACTTCTGTTGTTTGGTACCCCCTGCCCCCACCTCGTTTGTGGTCACAGCAGCCCCAGCGAACATACTGTGGCAGCCTCCAGACTTAGCGCTAATGACAGCGGCAGGAGGAACGGAGCATTTTGGAATGAGGTTGAGTGGATGTGCAGTCCTGGGAGAGGGGAATGAGATTTGTGTCTGATGGATCAGCAGCTTCTCGAATGAATCAATAAACAAAAATTTCCAGAGGCCCTGCTGAAAGTCTCCTCCCGAGTGGCATCTCTGGAGCCGAGAACCCGGGTACGAGCTTTCGTCTTACTGAAGCATCAAAGTGGGCACTTGACTTTGGTGCAGCGACTGGATGTGAGTCAGACTTGCCTCCAGTCTCCCCTCTCTCAGCCTCGGTTTCTCCATGTGTAAAGTGGGATGGCGCTCCCTGCCCTGGCAGGCGCTCACGGAACGTGGGTGTGGACCCGGGGGACAAGCTTGGTACTGAGTTTCTGTGCAGACAGGGATCACGGATGCGGGGTGTGGATTGGGGCCCAGACACAGCTCAGACGGACACACCCAGCACGGCCAAGACAGGCTCACCCCAGACGCTCTGAAGGCTGGGACGTCTCCCTCTTTCTCCCATTGTGATGATAGATGCATCTGTGCATTTCCTTACTCAGCGTCTGCCTCGTCCTCCCTTCTCTGCAGAGCTGAGCAGAGCCTGGCAGACTTCATCCCAGGGCACTGAACGCACGCAGGCCTGAGAGCCTTTCCTGGGGTGGGCAGCCTGGGTCCCTTCAGGCCTGGCCTTTGCCTTCGCACGGAGACGGGTGCAGTGGCTGTCTGGGCGGGCTGGGACTCTATTGCTCCTAGGGTGGCCCTCTAAGCCCGTCTTTGGCTGGCTCCCAGTCCCGAGATCTCCTTTCTCCTGAGCATTTCTGGAGTCGTGTGGCCCAGGCTGGGCCAACGCAGAGGCAATTCTGGTGGGAATAGGTGAGCCTGTTCTCCCAAACGTGACTGTGAATGCAGCAGATCATATGGGGACCAGGACATCTACTAAGAGAAGAAACCAGTGCAAACAATGTTCATAATCGCACTTCCTATGTAGACAGGTGTGAAGGGCAGCCGGGAGCTGGGGAGGGGAAAGAAGGAAGCCGGCTCAGAGGGTGGTGGACACGAGCCCCAGGGAGGCTTACCAACCTGACTGGGTGAGCCAGACCGGTGTTGGTGTGGACAGTCTGAGCTTGGAGGGGCCCCCCTGCACCAGCCCCCGGGGGTGTGAGCTCAGAGAGCCAGAGCCGCCTGTACGAAGGACTGGCTGCCCCCGGCCCCCACCCCCATCCCCGATCCTCCAGCAGCACTTTCCCCGGGGAACCCCCCGTCAGGTAAGCCAAGCAGTGCAAGGTGTTCTGGGCAGGCGGGGGTCCGGTGGGCTTGTCACCTGGGGCATTTATTGATGGGCGGGAGGTGAGGGTCTCTCTCCTCCCGGGTGGTGAGGTGCAAAGATGTGATGTCTGGACCACTGCAGCAACTTCTCCTACAAGGGGAGCCGGGCTGAGACTCGATTATATGCCAACTAGAGGCAGAGGTAAGAAAGCCGCAAGACGCGGAGCCCCCCCACCCCCATGGCAGCATCCAGAAGTTCAAGGCCACCCACAGGTGGCACTGGGGAGGGGTGAGGCAAATGAAGACCAGGATTTCTACCTGGGATGTGTGAAAGCCGGCATCTGGGGTGTTGAATGTTTCCTCGTTCATTCGTTTGCTTGTTCGCTCATTTATTCATTCAGCTTGGCTCCATTTATTAAGAGCCTGAACTAGGTCCTGGGGAGGGGCAGCAGGAACTTCCAGGGGGATTCAGGTGGGGTCTGTGCCCCAGAGCGCTCAGCCGCTGTGAGGCGAGCCCGGTCCTGCTGGATGAGGCTGAGGACCATGGAGAGCAGGCAGGAGGCTACGTTCGGTAGCGGGAGCACCTCGGAGCCTGTGGGCAGCTGCTGTCAGGCATCCGGGGGTTAAAGTCCCCAAACAGTGTCCTGCTCTTAGAGGGGACTGTCTCCAAACAGGAGCAGCCTGTGCTGATTCTGGGCAGACTTGGCACCTGCGTGGCTATTTTTATCCAAAAGCTGGAAGGAGCTCTCCATCTGCCTGTCCGAGGAGCCCCGTATCTGTGTCCTTGAGCAAGTACACCCCCTTCTGGAATCACAGCCATCGAGGTGGAAAGGGGGTGGCTAACATAATGTGGGTCCCTGGGCTCCAGAGTTCTGCAGAAGCAGGGCCTGTGAAGAGCCTGATCACCAAGAGAATCGCCCTGGAAAGGCTTGGTGACCCCCTCCCTGGGGTGCCCTTCTGTGAAGAGTACAGAGCTGAGGCTGGCAGGGCCCCCAGGAGAGAGAAGTACTGGGGGGCTGCCTGGAGGAGGCAGATAGGTGCAGGGAGGGGAGGGGACACGACACAGTCCGTGAAGAAGGCACCCCCAAGTTTTGGCCATTGGCACAGCTGCCCCCCAGGGATTGGGGTGGAACACAGGACCGGCTCCCATCCGCCATCCCCTCATGATGTTCCTGGGAGCCAGATGGACAGGCTGATGACCCCCACTTTATGGGGAAAAGGCTGCGATTACACCGAGGAGGAGCCTGGGGCTGGGGCCCAGTCTCCTGATTCCAGCTGAGTGCGGCTCCTCGTGGGACCCAATTCAGTTCCGCCCTCTTTCCCCACTCCTTCCTTTCACACTGTCTGTGCCTGCCACCGTGCTGTGTATCACACTGGGAGCCACAAATATCAGCCTCACCTCAGCAGCTGGGGGGCGGGTGCTGCTTGCTTTTGGCAATGGTGCGGAGGGTGCATTCCTAACCTATGCCCCTCCACCCCCGGGTGCCAGCTCATGAAGGCCCATGAGTGCTCAGAGGAACAGATCGTGCTTGGGGACCCGAGAAAACGTCCCAAGATGTGCCGGTTACTGGTGCTGTGTAACAAACGACCCCAAAACTTCACAGCAGATCTCAACCATTCTGTTAGGCACATAGACTGTGTGGTCAGGGGTTTGGATTGGGCACATCAAGGATGGCTTATCTCACAGGAGACATTTTCACTCACGCATGTGACAGTGACACTGGCTGTCAGCTGGGACATCTGCACAAGTGCTCTCTGTGTGGCCTCCCCATGTGGCTGCTTGGGCTTCCCCCAGCAGCATGGCCGCTGGGTTCCAACAGTGAGCTTCCCAAGAGAACCAGGGGGAGGCAATATCACCTTTTAAGGCCTGTCTTCTGAAGTCACATAGTGTCACTTCCACTGTGTCACAGGCTTACCCAGATTCAAAGGAAGGGGACAGAGACTGCAGCTCTTCACGGGAGGAGTGTCACAATCTCACTGTAAGGAGAATGTGTGGTATGGGAGATACTGGCTGGCGTGACCACTTCTGGGAAGGGGAACCTGCCACAGGAGTGTCAGATTTGAGCCGTCCCTGCTGGAGGGCCCCTCCTAAGGCCACTCGCCAGTTATTTGTCTTTTCTCCAAAGATGGTGGCTGTGCGTCCTCCCCAGTCTCCACCACATCTCTTGCTGCATATTTGGAGCACATAGGCCAACATTTTAAATCATTTTTTTAACAGCAGAATCCTTGGTTTACAGGATGTCTTATGAAGGAAATTTGCGCCTTGGGGGCCGGGCTGCCACTGAGGAACTATGACTTGCCGCCTCCCAAGGCCCCTCTGTAATCCAGGTGTGGTGCCCCTACGGGTGTGGGTGTGGCTGAGCGTCGCCTCTCCACGCCTCTCCCACTCTTGCTGGCTTGGGAGCCTAGTGAGCGGAGGCATTGACCGTCCCTCGCGGCAGACCGTCTCAAGGATGTCTGTACAGCAATTGCCATGCGTGAGTGCTTCTCCATTGCCGCTGGGGCAGAAAGTGGTCAACTGCTTAGGAAAAAGGTCTACAAGGTTCTGATGAAGCTAAACATACACCTACCCTATAGCCTAGCAGTTCCATTCCTGGGTATTCACCGGAGAAAAGAAAAGTCTGCGTTTCCCAGAGACGTGCGAGAGCTCAGGTCAGCTTTATTCCTATCAACCAGAGTGGAGGCAGCCCAAGGTCTCATCCACAGGGGAGCGGCAATCAACCTGGGTGAGTGTAAAAACTGCCAGTTGGGTGAAAGGTGCCAGACACGAAAGGCAGATACTGTATGATTCTATTTATATAACACACTAGAGCCAAAGTAAACTATAGTAAACGAAACAAAGCAACAGAACAGTGCTTGGGGGACTGAGAAGGGGCACGAGGGAATTTTGTGGGGTCAACATTCCATTTCTTGATAGAGGTTCCATTACACATATAAACATTGATTGGAGTGCCTAGATGGTGTCCTTCAGACGTGTGCATTTCACATTGTGTAAATTCCCCCTGAAAACACAAATATCGAACACCATTAATGATACGCATGCCAGTGTCTAGGGGGCTGGAGAGAGAGGTTTGGTTAAATGGAGAGACGGGAGATAAATAGAGCAAAATGTTAATTGCACAATCCAGGTGGTGGGTATGTGGTCTTCACCATACATTTTTTCCTGCATGTTTGAGTATTTTCATAATAAGATGGGCAGATTCCCAGGGAGAATTTGTTTTCCATGACATGTGCCTAATTCCAGGTCCCCAGTGCTTTCTTTTCTTTTTTCTTTTCTTTTTCTTCTCTTCTCTTCTCTTTTCCTTTCCTTTCCTTTCTTTTTTTTCTTTTCTTCTTCTCTCTTTCTAAGATTTTGTGTTTTTTTTAAGTGTACTTATTTTGGGGGGGAGGGGATGGAGAATCCCAGGCAGGTTCTGTGCTATCAGTGCAGAGCCTGTCACAGGGCTTGATCCCACGAACCTCGAGATCATGACCTGAGCCCAAATCAAGAGCTGGACACTTAACCGACTGAGACAGCCAGCCGCCCCAATATTTTATTTTTAAGCAATCTCAATACCCAACTGTGGGGCCTGAGATCAAGGGTCGTGTGCTCCGCCGGCCAAGCCAGCCAGTTGCAACCCCGCCCACCCCCACCAGTGCTTATTTCTATCTTCCTATCCATCAAACTACATTGCAAGTGTTTCAATAACAGCTGCCCTCCCCTCTTCCGGTTTCTGGCATTGCCCTTTGTAGACAGCCACATAAAACAGGTCAGGCTTCCAGGCCACATATTGTGGGAGGTCCAGCACTTTATCTCCTACGTCTGGCAGTTCATGGAGAGGGTGTGTAGTCGGATAGTCTCCTGGGCCTGGGAATGTTAGGGCTCCGGCTTAGAGGCACGTTTGGGCTCAATAGTGAGTGGTGTGTATGCACCCACACACGGCCGCGGTGCTTTCTCCAGCAGAGACTCAGTTGCCCTTCCTGCCTGTGTTTGAGCATCATGTCTGCACGTGGAGACATCCTGGGCCCCACACGTGGCTGTGGGAGGGGCTGGACCATCCAGGATAGTTTCCCTTCTGGCCCGGCGGGACGGCTGGCTGGCTGGCTGGCTGGACGCAGGCTCAGGGCACTGGGGTGGCTGGGCCTTTCTGCGGGGCAGCTGGTCTTCTCGCGGGGGCAGTGTAGGGGTCCCCAAAGCACAGAAGCGAAATCATCCCGGCTTTCTGGAGGCTGAGGCCGGGAACTGGGCAGCCTCACTTCAGCTCTACTCGGGAAACAGGCTGGCCCAGTGCACGGGTGGGAGGGGGCTTGTCAGGAATGCTGCGGGCCTGGATCAGGCGGCAGTCTGGCTTCGCCAAACAGGACCCAGGCCCAACTTTCCCGGCATTGTGTGTGTGTGTGTGTGTGTGAGTGAGAGAGAGTGAGAGAGAGTGAGAGAGAGAGAGAGAGAGAGAGAGACTGATGGAGCTGCCCACTCCCCATCCTGCTCTGTCCGCCCAAAGTGCCCAAAGTGCCTCGGTGTTCCTCGGATTGAGGGGCGGTCCCTGCAGCTTAAGGTCAGCAGCTCGAGCTCCTCAAGGAAAAAAACACCCTGCAAATCTGATAAAGGTGGTTCTCAGAACCGAAGCCGCAGACCATGGGGGGCGTGGCCTGGGCGGAGAGCAAGGCCGCCGAGCACCAGTAGACCCCGGCCCTGGGTTCCGGTCCAGATGCCAGGCCGCCGTCCCGAAGCCTCTCTAAGACGGGATGGTAGCTGGAGGTGACGTGGGGGGCGGTGCCTAGGCTGGTTGGGGGCGGGGGGGCGGTGCCCAGGCTGGAGGGGGCGTGGGGGGCGGTGCCCAGGTGGGAGGGGAAGGCAGTGGCGTCCAAACTGAAGGGATGTGGGGGGTGGCGCCCAGGCTGAAGGGGGCGTGGCGGAAGCGCCCAGGTCAGGGGTGTGGGGGGGGCAGTGCCCAGGCTGGAGGGGCAAGGCGGTGGCGCCCACACTGGAGGGGGCTTGAGGAGGGACGCCCAGGCTGAAGGGGGTGTGGGGGAGGCGCCCAGGTCGGGGGG
>NW_026057582.1:1745978-1792222 GCF_023721935.1 Panthera uncia | reverse complement strand
GGGGGGGAGGGGTAGAGAGACAGGGAGACCCAGAAACCTAAGTAGGCTCCAAGCTCTGAGTTGTCAGCACAGCCTGATGTGGGGCTCGAACCCACGAACCATGAGATCATCACCTGAGTGGAAGTCAGACGCTTGGCTGACTGAGCCACCCAGGTGACCCTGATTCCAATATTTTTATAACCCCAGAAAGAAACCCTGAACCCATTAGCAGTCAGTCACCACCCTGCTTTCCCTCCAGCCCTTGGCAACCATGAATCTACTTCTGTCTCTGTAGACATTTCATATAAATGGAATTATGCAATATGTGGCCTTTTGTGTCTAGCTTGATTCACTTAAGTACATGTTTGTGAGGTCCAACCATGCTGTAGCATGAGTCAGTATTTTGTTCCTTTTTATAGCCAAATAATACTCCATTGTGTGGATAGACCACATTTTGGCTGTTACGAATAATACCAAACTACTGGTGTGAAAGTTCTACATTTGTCCAGCATTGGTTTTGGACCATTTGTGTGCAGGTTTTTATGTAAACATGTTTTCAGTTTTCTTGGGTATTTACCCAGTGGTGGAACTGATTGGTCCTTCACTTAATTTAAATTTTTTTTTTTTTTTGAGAGAAAAAGTGTGTGTGTGTGTGTGTGTGTGTGTGTGTGTGTGTGTGTGTATGAATTGGGGAGGGACAGAGAGAGAGGGGAGCCCAGGCAGGCTCCATGCTGAAAGTGCAGAGCTCAATCTCATGAACCATGCATGAGATCATGATCTGAGCCGAAATCATTTTAAAGTTTTGACACTTGTGTTACTTAATGCACAACACACTCTGTAATCTTGAGTTCCATGATACTGAATGTCTTGGTCTGTTTGGGTGGCTATAACAAAATACCATAATCTGGGGGACTTATGAACACCATGAATTTATTTCTCATCGTCCTGGACTGGGAATTCCAAGACCATGATGCTGGTAGATTCAGGGTCTGGTGAGGTTTGGTTTTTGCTGCATAGATGGCTGTCTTCTGTGTGTCCCCACTTGGCGGAAGGGGTGAGGGAGCTCTGTGGAGTCTTCTTTTATACGAGCACTGATCTCATTCCTTAGGGCTCCACCCTCATGACCTAAGTACCCACCTCAAAATAGCATCACCTTCGGGGTTAGGTTTCAACATACGAGTTTTGTCGGGACACAGACATTCATTCAGATCATAGCACTGAATATTTCCTTGAATACAACTTCAGTCATTTGGTATAGGCTCATTAGAGGTTCTCTGGCTGCTTCTCGTTTCTCCCTCTCTGTGCCTAGTGCTCAGTCCGGCGTCTGGTTGTGTGTAGAGAGATGGGCTGTGAGTCTAGCTGGCTGCGTTTCCCACTGGTTCAGCTCACATATCTCTTGGGAAAACATCTCGGTCGTGATGTTCTGCTACCAGTATTGGCAAAGTAAACATTTATCTGTTCTTCTATCTTATTTTTCTTTTTCTGTGCTAGACTTTGTTTTTCTAGGAACTTCATTTCATAGTCAAACTGTCAGGGGCGCCTGGGTGGCTCAGTCCATTGAACATCCGACTTCAGCTCAGGTCATGATCTCGCAGTTCGTGGGTTCAAATCCCACGTCGGGCTCTGTGCTGAGAGCTCAGAGCCTGGAGCCTGCTTCAGATTCTGTCTCCGGCTCTCTGTGCCCCTCCCCTGCTTGTGCTCTGCCTCTCTCAATCTCTCAAAAATAAATAAAGGTTAAAAAATTAAAAAAAAAAACCTGTCAGAATAATTCATGTTTCTTTCTTGGCTGTCCTTCACTCTGTCGTTTTTTTCTATCACATTCTTTAAAAAAATTGAAATTTAAGTCCCGTAAAATAAAAGTTATCATTTTAAAGTATACAATTCGGTGAATTTTTTCTGTATTTTGGGCAACCGCAACCACTGATCTAATTCCACACGTCTTTTAAATATATATATATTTAACTTTCTTTACCACATTAGTTCGTTCGTTCGTTCTTTCTTTCTTTCTTTTCTTTCGAGAGTGTGACCAGGGGAGAGGGGCGGGGGGGGGAGAGAGAGAGAGAGAGAGAGAGAGAGAGAGAGAGAGAATATCTCAGGCAGGTTCTGTGCTCAGTGCAGAGCCCAGTGGGGGGACCGTGAGATCATGACTTGATCCAAAATCAAGAGTCAGATAGATGCTCAACCGACTGAGCTACCCAGATGCCCTTTTTTTGGTTAATTTTTGAGAGGGGGGAAGGTTTGTTAAAATTTGTCAAACTATTGAAAATTGTATTCCCTGTTTGTAGAATGTGCGTGTATAATCTCATTGTCTGTAGGCAGTATAAATCTCATGTAAGTATAAAGGGAGTATAAATGTATGAAAAGATCAGGTGGTAGAGATGGGAAATAACATTACATGAAAATTGATAATTTGGTATGACAAAAATTCAGTATGTATGATCTAGTATAATCTTTAAAAAGTGCTTTTAGCATCCACCCAGTTCTGGTTTAATTTCTCTGTCTTATAAAATATTCAGTGTATTCAGCATTTCTATTCTTGTCTCACTTAGGTTGGTCTATTTTTATTGTGGCCGAAGTTTCAAATCCTTTCTATATTTGAGGGTTTGAGATGTTCCTTTGCCTGCAACCCCAGGCAGTCCGGAGAGGTGCTTGTCTGTTTTCTGGGTGAACCAGCAGAAGCACAGGGTGCTTGTGGCGTGTGTACGCGTGCGTGTACAGCAGTGTGGTCACTAAATCAAAGGTGCACCTGAACGCGGTGGAGGGAGCTTGGATTCTGTTCCTGTTCTGGGTAGTGTGGGCTGCGTGTCTTCAACGGTCCGTCTCCTCATCTGTAAGCGGGAATTGTAATGATTGTTGACCAAACCACTTACAGACTTTGTCTTTTGTCCTTCCAAAACAATACACGTGGGGCCCCTGGGTGGCTCGGTTGGTTGAACGTCTGACTCTTGATCTCAGTTCAGGTCTTGGTCTCAGGATTGTGAGTTTGAGCCCCGCGTTGGGCTCCACGCTGGTAATGAACCCTACTTAAAAAAAACAAAAACCATACCCTTATGGAAATACTCCAGAAACGAAAATCCTGCACAGATGTGAGTTCTTACTATGCATAGCACGTGTATGCTTTCCCGGTTTTGTCTTTATCAAAGTTACATGCATACTTTTTTGTATTCTTTGTAGGTAGATTTTTAAAGAACAGACTTTTTAGGATAGTTTTCTGTTGACAGAAAAGTTGGAAGACAGTACAAAATCCCTGCATGCCTGCACTCAATTTCTCTTAATGTTAACATTCTACATTATTATGGCACATTAATGACAACTAAGGAACTAGCATTGGTACATAATTTTAACCAAGCTCCACATTTTATTTGGATTTTACTAGTTTTCCCCTAATATCCTTGTTCTGTTCAGAACCCCATCCAGGACACCGTATCACACGTAGCCATCGTTTTTCCTGGTCTGTGAAGTACTGGCCAGTATTTTGTAGAATAGCTCTCAACTTGCGTTTGTCTGACATTTTCCTCATGGCCGGACGGGTTTGCAGGTTTTGAGAAGAAGCTCGCCGGGCCCAATTTTGGTTTCCGAAACCATTTTACCATCAAACAAACCAAGGCCCCTTCAGATAATGGCTGATTCTAGGGCTGGGGCAGGGAGAGTACAAGACGAGCCTGGGACATCTTGTGGTGCTAGAAAGTGCAGAAGTGCTCAAAAAGCAAAGGGGGGTAGGAGCATGTGAAAAGAACATGAGAGCCAGTTGACAGAACTCTCACTGGCCCAAACTGAGACAGTTTGAGCCACAAAATAAATAACGTGGTGTGTGTAATAACGAGTATTCTTTAGATAAAACCTGAAGTATAAAACAGACCGCTCCTGTCCATATTGACATTGATGATTAAACAAGTAAATGAGGGATGAGGCAGAGAGGAGACACTGTCCTGTACAGAAGAACTCCAGACACCTTATAATCCCTCTTCACATTCGCCCTCCCCACCCCTCTGGGGGTGGGCTGCCCCCCTAGTGACGTGCTTCCTACAGATGAGCGTCGAAAGGACAGCTGGAGTGGGTGTGTCTAGTGGAGGTAATCCTGGCCAGGGGAGGCCTGCACACACCGCGCAGCCGGTGGTCAGGACTGGCACCGTTGCCTTTTAAGTCAGGGGGAGCACGGGGACTCTGGCTGTGATGCAGTGAGAATGGTACCCGTGGGTTTCAGAGTCACATAGTTTCATAAGTGTTGGTTGTTGCCACTGGCTTGCTCCCCCTTTCCTTCTTCCTAGAAGTAACTTTTTGTTGTTGTTGTTGTTGTTGTTTTTTAATTTTTAATCTCTTTCTTTCTCTCTTTTCCTCTTTCCCTCTCTCTCTCTCTCTCTCTCTCTTCCTCTTCCTCTTCCTCTCTCTCTCTTCCTCTCTCTCTCTTCTTCCTCCCTTCCTCCCTTCCTTTCTTCTTTCTTTATAATGTTTATGTTATTTTTTGTTTTTAATTTTTTTTTTCAACGTTTATTGAGTCTTGGGACAGAGAGAGACAGAGCATGAACGGGGGAGGGACAGAGAGAGAGGGAGACACAGAATCGGAAACGGGCTCCAGGCTCTGAGCCATCAGCCCAGAGCCTGACGCGGGGCTCGAACTCACGGACCGCGAGATCGTGACCTGGCTGAAGTCGGACGCTTAACCGACTGCGCCACCCAGGCGCCCCTGTTTATGTTATTTTTGAGAGAGAGAGAGACAGAGCCCGAGCGGGGGAGGAACGGAGAAAGAGGGAGACACAGAATCTGAAGCAGGTTCCAGGCTCTGAGCTCTTAGTACAGAGCCCGATGCAGGGCTCGAACCCACAAACCACGAAATCATGACCTGAACTAAAGTCAGATACTTAACCAACTGAGCCACCCAGCCCCCAGTAAACATTTTTTTAAAGTTTTAAAATTTATTAGGGAAGGTGAATGGGGGAGGGGCAGAGAGAGAGGATCCCAAGCAGGCTCTGTGCTCTCAGCGCAGACCCCACCTGGGGCTCGATCTCACTAACCCTGACCCGAAATCAAGAGTCAGATGCTTAACTAACTGAGCCACCCAGGCACCCGTTTTCACTTATTATTTTAAAATTATTAAAAAAATGTATTTATTTTTGAGAGACAGTGCAAATGCATGAGCAGGGGTGGGTGGGTAAAGAGAGGGAAACAGAGGATCCGAAGTGGGCTCCACGTTGACAGCAGAGAGCCCGACATGGGGCTCGAACCCACAAACTGGGAGATCACGACTTGGGCCAAAGCTGGAGGCTTAACTAACAGCCACCTGTGAAACGGTCCCGTTTTCACGTCTTTTAAGTGAAATACAATTTTTACATAATTACTGCTGTTTCTAAATAACAGGCTTATGTTGCTGTCTGATGATTTTTTTTTTTTTAAGATTTTACTTTTAAGTAATCTCTGCACCCAACGAGGGCCTCACACTTACAGCCTTGAGATCAAGAGTCCGTGCTCTACTGACTGAGCCAGCCAGGCGCCCCTGATGGTTTTTCAGTTTTTGACTTCCCGTTCTAGATAATTGGGACTGAGCTCTTTCTTTGCTTCGCTTTACCACACAGGTGCTCCTCCTTTGCATCTGCATAAGCTCCCGCAGAATTTAAATTTTGTTTAGGTGTGTCTTTACCGTTTATATTCTTATGACCGTATAAATGCCAGAGCTGATTTATGTAATGAACTGTGTGATTGCTTTTCCTATTTGACCTTTTGTTTCCTTAGGAGTTAATTATCTTGTTTTCATTTCCTTTGTAAGTTGGCGCTGCACTCGTCCGGTGGTGGGTGCAGAGCCCCGTCTTCCCCCCGGGGGACCCTGTGCCCTGTGTTCCATGTTTTCTTCTTGATTTCTCATTTTGCTTGAGCGCATCTTCCTGTAGCCTGAGAAATGGTGCATGAGAGGTAAAAGTTTGTGAGACCTTGTATGTCTGAAAATGTTATTATTCTGTCCCCATGGTTGATGGAGAGTTTAGCTGGCTTTGGAATTGGAAATTGGAAATAATTTTCCTTCAGAGCTTTGGAGGCATTTGTTTAATTGCCTTTTGCTTCCAGTTTTGCTCTTGAGAAGTCTGAAGCCATTCTGATTGTTTAATTCTGTCTGTATGACCCCTACCCCTGAGCCCCTGGGAGCGTGTAGGAGATATATATCTATATCTGTTCTGTATCTATATATTTAAGTTTATTTATTTTGAGAGAGACAGAGACAGTGCAGGTGGGGAGAGGCATAGAGAGGGAGACAGAATCCCAAGCAGGCTCCGCACTGTCAGTGCAGAGCCTGACCTGGGGCTCCAACCCATGAAACCATGAGATCATGACCTGAGCTGAAATCAGGAGTCAGATGCTCAACTGACTTGAGTCACCCAGGTGCCGCAGGATATTCTTTTGTCACCACATTTTTATTTTCTTTAAAAAGTGTTTTTTTCATACGGTCCACATCCTATGCTTAGGACAGTGTCTGGCATAGGTAGAGTTGGTGCCCAATAAATAATTAACTGTCACTGAGCTGGTTGCACCTCTCACCTCCTCCTTTGGAGGCCAAGGCCTAGCTGTTGGTGTTCTGCAGGCCAGGTCGTAGGTGACCGTTGGATCCTTCAGCCTCTCACGTTGCCTCACTCAAGTTCCTGCAGCTCACCCGCCCTGGCTCAGTGGACATAGCGGGGCTCGATCTCATGAGTGAGATCATGACCTGAGCCAGGATCAAAAGTTGGACGCTCAACCGCCTGAGTGAGCCACCCACATGCGCCCAGAATTGTCCACTTTAAATTTGTCAGTTTTCATCATCCCTAACAGGAGTTGATTTTGTAACACTGAAGATTTCTCTTAGTCACTGGTGTGTTAGAGCGAGTAAACTCAGTCTTGGAGCACTTAGCTGGCTCAGTTGGTAAACGTGTGACTGTTGATCTTGGGGTCATGAGTTTGAGCCTCACGTTGGGTGTACAGATTACCTAAAATCAATAAATAAAATTTAAAAAACTCTCAGTCTTTGCCTAACAGACCGGTTATGTTAAAGGACAAATTAAGAGAATAATTTCAGTATTAGTAGGGGCTATTTTCAATTTTGCATATTACCTCTGCTTGGAGTATTTCAGAGTAGAAGTAAAGCAACAGAATATGCAAATTAATATTGCTGTCTGGTATTTTTGTCATACTTGAGTAATGGTGCGTTAGTGATATGCCGGTGTATTAGTTACTGCTAGTCGTATCTTTAGTTACTGTCAAGGTCTAAATCCTCTCCTTATGTGTATTCCGAGAAATTCATGATACAGACGAAGATGGATGGTTCAGTTGCGTTGTCCATTTATTTCAGGTTTGAGCATGTAGGGATTTAATTTTCTTTTTATTTTTAATGAAAAAAAATTTAACGTTAAAAAAATTATTTTAGAGGGGAGAGAGAGCATGCAAGGGGGGGGAGGGGCAGAGGGAGAGAGAGAGAGCGAGAAAATGAGAATACCAAGCAGGCTCCACACTCAGCACAGAGCCCCATGCAGGCCTTAATCCCATGACTTGAGCCGATATCAAGAGTGACCTGAACGGAAATCAACAGTGGGCTCGGTGGACAGGGTGCTCAACTGACTGAGCCACCCAGGCGCCCCTAAATTTTTTTCTGGGAGGGGGTTGGGAGGGAAGAGGGAGAGGGAGGGAGAGAATCTGAAGCAGGTTCCTGCCCAGCGTGGAGCCCTGTGCAGGGCTCGACTTCATGACCATGGGATCATGACCTGAGCTGAAATCAAGTCAGACGCTTAACTGACTGAGCCACCCTAGCGTCCCTAATTTCTTTCTTAAATCAAGGGCCTGTTTTGGTTTCCTGTATTTCCAAAGGGAAGTCAGGCCTTTGAAAGGACAACATGGTATAATTGACCCTTCAATAACACAAAGGTTCTAGGCCTCGACACCCAACACCTGACAGCCCCGTACAGTCAGAGATCTGCCTGTAACTTTGGACTCCTCAAACACTTAGCTACTAATAGCCCACTGTTGACTGGAAGCCTTGCTGATGACATAAATAATTGATAAACATGTATTTTATGTTACATACACTATACGCTATATTCTTACGATAAAGTAAGGCAGAGGAAAGAAAACTATTAAGAAAACCGTAGAGAAAATGTATTTACGTTACAATACCATAAAATATCCACGTAGACGTGGACCTGCACAGTTCACACTCGTGTTCAAGTGTCAGCTGGACTCCCTCACTTCTGCCCTCTGGTAGTTCATAAGAGAGCATGTCTGTTTTTATTGTTTTTCATCTGGCATCTTAGAAATAAATATTGCCGAATTTTGGGGTTACAAAATGTTACATGTAGGATTTAACTGGGGATCTGAATGTGGAGATAAACTAGGTTTCTTGGGTGTTGTGTCACATGAGTCACATGAGTGATGTGAATCCTTGGATATGAGAGTCGTGTGTATTAAAAATACACATCAAAACCATTATACTACCCAATAAAAATAGCAAAGATTGAACCATGATTTA
Source organism: Panthera uncia (assembly GCF_023721935.1). Classification (NCBI taxonomy): domain Eukaryota; kingdom Metazoa; phylum Chordata; class Mammalia; order Carnivora; family Felidae; genus Panthera; species Panthera uncia. Next base: position 1,783,764 of record NW_026057582.1, on the reverse strand, counting down.
AAATAATGGAGACAAAAGTAGTTCTAAAATTAAAGAAAGGTGGAAGATCAAGCTTTAGGATTATTTTTCTCTTTATTATTTTAGGTAGTGACTTTTGTAATCTGTGGACACAGTACAGACTTTGTTGAGGATTTGAATGAGACAAGCAGTGTAATAGACCATAATAGCTTTGCCTGTTGAACGGTGGATTTGAGAGGTTTGACCATAAGAAGGGCTTCTCTTGTTTAAGGAGCTTAGTTCAGATGTCAGATTTGTCAGGTGCTGTGTTGGAGATTATGCATTGAGCACTGAGTTCTTTTGCTTTCACAGAGCAAATAATGGGACTTCAAAGAGTTCTCTCTCTCTCTTTTTTTGGAAGTAAAAGCATAGACATAATTTTCCATGGCTAGTAAGAATAACCTGGGGCCACATATTGAGTGTGTTACTCAGAAGGGAAGCGGGAGGGGAGTATTTGAGTACCATGTTCCAGGTGGGTTGGCTGTCTGTTGCCCCTTACATGTGGGGATTGAGGCTCCAAGAGGTTCCACGATAGGTGAGGGGATAATAGGGAGTTGGAATCAGATGTGCTGGCTCCCAAGGCTGGTTTATTCATTCATTTTAAAGTTTTTGTTAGGTTGTTTAAGTAATCTCTGCACCCAACCCGGGGCTCGAACTCACAACAGGGAGATCAAGAGTCACACGGTCTTCCACCTGAGCCAGCCGAGCACCCCGTGTTTCATTGATTTATTGAGCACATACTTCCTGCATGCCCGTGGAGCAGCAGGCATTGTTCTGGCTGACTCATTGTTCCAGAATCACTGGGAAGCACACACAGCCCAAGAGTTGCAAGAAAGTCTTAGGGATGCTGTGGTTGCTAGGCTGACAAAGTGTGGCGTTTGAGCAGACGTAGAGTCCCAGTATTTTACCCTTTAGAAATCAGTGTAACCGTTACAAGAACCCTTTCAACTGAGAGTTTATTTGGCAAATTTGAGAAGTTTCTTATTTTAAGCGAACTCATACCTATCTTTCTTTTAGTTTTCTGCCATTTTGTTCAGGGACCGCTCTTTACCTTCACCTAGATGCATATATGTCTTCGCCTGAGGTTTCTTCTAGTTTCTTGTGGCACTTTCTTCACTTAATTTTTTTAATCAAAATGGAATTTAGTGTACAGTGACGGTAGAAATACAACACTTTTTTTCCCTTTTAGCACTCTTTTTTATATAAGCTAGGTCATAATGACTTAGCCTAGAACTTAAGAGAGCTACGGAGCAGTCTAAGCATGTATGCTGCTGTGGGTTTCCCTCTGAAGAAGTGGCATGTGTAGGTCTATTTATATGATGGTGGGTTGGATGAGGGGGTATGGAAACTGCTATGATTGAGGGGTACCTGAGGGTGGCATGAGGTATGAGCTCGGGAAATGGAAGATTTGGAGAGTCTTCTGACTGAACCACAATATTTGAAATGTCTTGTAAGATAGTAAATATATTCTTTGTTTATATTAGAGGGGAGAAGTTGCCTCAATGGATAGAAATTTAAGGAGGGAGATTGAACTCAGCAAAAGGAATAACTTTCTAACTACCTATCCGAGCAGTCTAACAAGGAATCAGCTGTCTTGCAAAGTACTGAGGCCCATGTCAGAGGTGTGTCTGCAGGTGTTGAGCGGTCACTTATCAGGGATGTTCCTGATTGCTTAGCTCCCAGGTGGAAACTGCACTGATCACGGTCAGCCACTGTGCCTGGTGACTCAGCTGCATTCTCCTGTGCCTTTAACTGCCCGGACAGTAGGCCCCCTCTAATCCCTGGGACCCAGGGTAGTTTGGGGACTTCGCCTGTGCTGTGGTGGTGGAGCCAGGCTCTGCACCTGCTTGCTCTGGATTCTGAGGCCCATGCTTTCCACATAGCACCCCGTCCTCTCAGTGCCTTTTTTTTTTTTTTTTTTTTTTTTTTTTTTTTTTTTTTTTTTGAGAGAGAGAGGGTGTGTTTGTCGGGGAGGGGGAGAGAGAGAGAGAGAGAGAGAGAGAGAGAGAGAGAGAATCCCAAGCAGGCTGCACACTGTCAGTGCAGAGCCCAGTGTGGGGCTCTAACTCACAAACCTCGGGGTCATGACCTGGGCTAAAGTAAGCCCTGTAGGCGCCCATCATCTCCGTTCTTAAGAGAGCTAAGTGCCTCCCAAGAGCATTTGGATTCTTAACTGATTTTCTGTTAAGAACAAGTTAAAAAGAAATCTACCTTAACTGCTCCCCCACCCTTTTGTTTGTGCCCGTCCAGATGACATTTGTATTTCTTATCCTTGTCTGTGGTTAAAGCCTGTACGAGAGTGTGAGCACGCGGTGCAGTGTCACCAGTTCTGTTGCATATTCCCTGAGGAATTCAATTTGGATTTCTTTTTTTAAGTTTGTTTATTTTTAGTAATCTCTACACGCAACGTGGGGCTCAAACTCATGACCCTGAGATCAAGAGTCACACGCTCTACCGACTGAGCCAGCCAAGTGCCCCAGATTTGGTTTTCTTCAAATGTGTTGACTTATTCTTTAAATGTATTTGCTTACTTGAAGTATCACCTCAGTCAAACGATTAAATTTTCCCATTTTGTTGTGATTTTTTTTCCTGTCTATGAATCCTACCTGGTAGGATTTTGCTATTCCTGTTTAAACTCTTTGCCCCTCCCCATTTTTTCTCTTTTGCATAAGCAAAACTGCCCTCTCTTCCCCTTTTATCAGCCTCCACTCGAACCTCTAAAGATAGGACACTGACCATCTTTGTGATTGGTTGGGATTTAAATTTTTTTTTTTTTTTAAGTTTTAAATGTTAGATCTGCTATAGTTAACATGCAGCGTGATGTTAGTTTGAGGTGGACAATATAGTGATTCAACAATTGCATAGGTCCCCTGGTGGTCATCCCAAGTGCACTCCTTAATCCCTATCACTTACTTCCCCCATCCCCCCATCTACCTCCCTGCTGGTGACCATCGGTGTGTTCTCTGTAGTTACGAGTCTGTTTCTTGGTTTGCCTCTCTCTGTCTTTCCTTTCTTGTTGGTTTTGTTTCTTAAATTCCACATATGAGTGAAATCATATGGGATTTGTCTCTCTCTGACTTATTTCACTTAGCGTTACCCCCTCTAGATCCATAAAGGTTGCAAGTGGCAAGATTTCCTTCTTGTTTTTTAATGGCTGAGTAATACTCCATTTTTGTCCATTCATCAGTCCATAGACATTTGGGCTTACCATAATTTGGCTATTGTTGATAATGCGGATGTAAACATTGGTGTGCGTGTATCCCTTCAAGTTAGTGTTTTTATATTTTTCGGGTAAATACCTGGTAGTTCAGTTACTGGATTGTAGGGTAGTTCTGTTTTTAACTTTCTGGGGAATGGACAGGATTCATGGACATTGACACTATTTACTGCCCATTCATGCCGAGATAGGTGGTTTGGGTAATGAAGTTGCTCTCACTTCTCACTAGAGTCTCCAGACTCTCCTTTGCATCCCCGAGTTTAATAGTGTCTGAAAAGACTCCGAGAAGGTGCTGGCTAGGTGTTCTGCTTTCCAGGGAGAGGCATGAGCCTCATTCTGGCAGGGGGCTAGGGAAGCAAGTGCAGCGTATCTGCTGGGCTGTGATCATGCCACCACCACCGAGTTGTCTTCCCTTTCCTGGCACTGCCCGGCCCCATTCATTCTCCCCGCCGGCTCCTGCCTTCAGAATGCAGCTGTCCTCTGGCTTACTCCCCTGGACTCTGGCCTTGTCACCACGAGCCTCGAGCACCATGACCTGTGGCCTGACGAGGCTGCTCGCAGGCAGTGGGTGCTTTCCCGCCTCTGCCCTGGCCCCTGTTGCTCCCCTGGCTGGGAGTGCCCTCTGCACTCCCGTCTGGAGGAGATGGGCTCATCCGGTAAGACTGCCTTGCCTCAGGAGCGGTTTCTTCGTGTGTCTGGCCTCCCCTCTCCAGCGGAGGTGCCTGCTGTGTCCCCCCCTCAGTTCGTGCTCCCACCTCGCAGGTCCCGACAGTGCCTTTAGCTCTTGCTGCTCGTATATGCTTAGTTTATCTTCTGGTAGCCTGTGGGTCCCAGCTGTCTGCATTCTAGGCCCTAGCGTGGAGTTTCAGTAAGACACTTGGATCTTCTAGTTTGGGGCAAAAAAGACTAAAATGCTGAATCATTTGGAAATTGCTGCCAAAAGTGGAGAGGGAGGTCTTCAGTTTGATTTTCCTCTTTTCTCTAGAGACACCTGCTCTGGACATCCACCTCTTCACCATCCTCCTCACTGTGCATGACGATCAGGCTGACACTTTGACGTAGTGCCGTTGAGATGTGAGCATTGGAAGCTGCTCCTGAAATGTTTTGTTAATTTGTTCAGCAAATACGTAGTTAGCATTTACTGTGTGACAGACTGGGACCGAGGCGGCCTGCTCTCCTGGATTTGCAGTGGGGTTGGAGAGCCATAAAGTAGATACATGACAGATGTAATGGTAATACAGACTGTCAGGTAGAGGAGTTACCTCTGTTCTTTTGTTGTTTTCTGAGTTCTTTGTGGTACAGAGGTGGATTTCTCTGAATAGTCCTACAGAGATAGCCTCTAAATTTCAAGAGAAATTGGCTCTCTTTATTTTCATCTGGTCAGTTAAAAGGATTACTGTTTTTTTTTTTAATTTAATTTTTAATTTTTAAAAATTTACATCCATACTAGCATATAGTGCAACACTGATTTCAGGAGTAGGTTCCTTAGTGCCCCTCCCCTACTTAGCCCATCCCCCCCCACAACCCCTCCCATAACCCTCAGTTTGTTCTCCATCTTTATGAGTCTCTTCTGTTTTGTCCCCCTCCCTGTTTTTATCTTATTTTTGTTTCCCTTCCCTTATGTTCGTCTGTTTTGTCTCTTAAAGTCCTCATATGAGTGAAGTCATGTGATTTTTGTCTTTCTCTGACTAATTTCACTTAGCATAATACCTTCCAGTTCCATCCACGTAGTTGCAAATGGCAAGATTTCATTCTTTTTGATTGCTGAGTAATACTCCGCTGTGTGTGTGTGTGTGTGTGTGTGTGTGTGTGTGTGTGTGTGTACACACACACACACACACACCCCACATCTTCTTTATCCATTCATCTGTTGATGGACATTTGAGCTCTTTCCATACTTTGGCTTTTGTTGATAGTGCTACTATAAACATGGGGGTGCGTGTGTCCCTTCGAAACAGCACACCCGTATCCCGTGGATAAATGCCTAGTAGTGCCATTGCTGGGTCGTAGGGCAGTTCTATTTTTAGTGTTGTGAGGAACCTCCATACTGTTTTCCAGAGTGGCTGCACCAGCTTGCATTCCCAAGGAATTGACTTTTTGCAGTTATTCAAAAATAGCAATGTTCCACTGTAAAACTGTGTGTACAGTTATTAACATGGCCCTTTCATTAACTGCTTGGAGCCTTTACTCCCAAATCCTGGAATGAGTGGCCTGTATTTGGTATTTTGACACTGCTTCCCTTCACGCACCACTATCAGTACCTGCGTTCACCAGGTGGTCTGCCAGGGCTCAGGAGCTGCCCTAGGGCCTGTGATTTAGTGGCGCATGAGATAAAGTCCCTGGCCTTTTTTTTTTTTTTTTTAATGTTTTTCTTTATTTTTGAGAGAAAGAGACAGAGTGCCAGTGGAGTAGGGGCAGAAAGAGGGAGACAACCGATCTGAAGCAGGCTCTGAGCTGACAGCAGAGAGCTCAGTGTGGGGCTCGAACTCATGAGCCATGAGATCATGACCTGAGCTCAAGTTGGACTTCTAACTGAGGGAGCCACCCGGGTGCTCTGAGTCCCTTGCTTTTTATTTTTTTGTGTGTTTTAAGAGCTTATATATTTGTTTTGAGGGAGAGAGCAGGGGAGAGTGCACGGGGGAGGGGCAGAGAGAGAGGGAGAGAGAGAATCCCAAGCAGGCTCCATATGGTCAGCACAGAGCCCGTCGCAGGGCTCCATCCCACGGCTCCATCCCACGGCTCCATCCCACGAACTGTGAGATCATGACCTGAGCTGAAATCAAGAGCCAGATGCTTGGAGCACCTGGGTGGCTCAGTCAGTTAAGTGTCTGACTTCAGCTCAGGTCATGATCTCACAGTTTGTGAGTTTGAGCCCTGTGTTGGGCTCTGTGCTGACAGCTCAGAGTCTGCTTCCTATCCTCTGTTCCTCTCTCTCTGCCTCCCCCCCCCCCCCCCCAAAAAAAAAAAAAAAAAAAATCAAATTTTTAACCAACCCGCCCCCCCCGGGCCCCCCCCCCCCCCTTACCTTTTAAGTAGAGCTTACATTCAAGGCTGGAAGGCAGTATGTGGAAACAAACAAGATTTCAGGTGGTGCTAAGTGCTCTGGAGGAAATTACTTTGATGTGTAATCTGACTTCAATCCCTGTCTGTGAACAGCCTTTCTTTTTTAAATGTTTTTTTTTTTTTTTAAGATTTAAAAAAAATTTAAAAAAAATTTTTTAATGTTTATTTACTTTTGAGATAGAGCGTGAGCAGGGGAGGGGCAGAGAGAGGGAGACACAGAATCCAAAGCAGGCTCCCGGCTCTGAGCTGTCAGAGCCTGATGCAGGGCTCGAACTCAAGGACAGTGAGATCATGACCTGAGCCGAAGTCAGAGGCTTAGGCTTAACCGACTGAGCCACCCGGGTGCCCCATAAAAATCTTTTTTATTTTAAAGAGGGAGAATGAGGGAGGGAGGGATGTTTAAAAACATCCACAAACCTAGACAGTTGGTAAAGTGGGGACAGTTGCTTAGTGTTCACAGTCACCATGATTTTGCTGATGCTGTTTTATGCCCCTTTCATTTTTCTTTCTCATTGTAATTTTAGAGCCCGTTCCAGACACTGTATGATTTCATGAAATGTTGTTGGCCTCTCGGCTATTCTGATCCCAGAGGCCCGCGGGGCCCCCGTTCTCCTTGAGTCTTTACAGTGCTAATGATCCTGCTCATGTCACTCTCTCACTGTGTTTCAGACGGACCTAGTCCTTCTCCTGCTACTCTGATTGTTCCCATGTTCCTTTGCTGGTTTTCTTCCTTCTTCCAACTGTGACCACTTCTCAAGGCTTTGTCTGGTAAATATGTTACCAAGAATTTACTGTCCTTTCTGCATTTCATTAAGGGGGAAAAAAGCTTGCAAACATTCAGAGAACTTTTGTTCACTGAGGCTTTGTGCTTTGGAAATGCCATTTGGTGGTTTTGCTGCTTTTAATCTTTGGCATTAATTTCAGTTGCTGTCATTTGTTCCATTAAAAAGAATTCAGACCTAAGCCAGAAAAATAATTAAATTGGTCTGCAAAGGGAAAACAAACAGTACAGTATTTCAACAAGTCACAAATACATGTTTATTATTCACCTAAAAAAATGTTAATATAAGACTCTTCACACAATGTCTTTTATTAAAGATGTAACATAAATCAAACCTGTAATGAGATACCTAATTTGTTTTCCTTTTTCCATTCTAGAATGTATGACAACATGTCCACAATGGTGTATATAAAGGAAGACAAGTTGGAGAAGCTTACACAGGATGAGATTATTTCTAAGACAAAGCAAGTGATTCAGGGGCTGGAAGCTCTGAAGAACGAGCATAATTCCATTTTACAAAGTTTACTGGAAACACTGAAGTGTTTGAAGAAAGATGATGAAAGTAATCTGGTGGAGGAGAAATCAAACATGATCCGGAAGTCACTGGAAATGCTGGAGCTTGGCCTGAGTGAGGCACAGGTATACGTGAGGTCGCCTCAGACAGGAACATGCACTTGACAGTCTGGAGAAATGGAGACTTCATCTGAAATACGTAGTTTAATTAAACTAGAGGGAAGATACTTACAGAATAACATAGATCAGCTTGTATGTAATATAAATGGTGATTGATTTGGGTATGTCTGAGTTTTAACAAGTAGAGGCAGTAAAATGGAGGTAACCCTGTTTGTCATTTAGGATTTGATTTTGGCCGCATGTGTCATAAATGAAAACAGTGGCTTAAACACAGACATGTATAAGAGAAATACCAAGGTAGGCCTCCCCAGACAGGTTGTGTAGCTGCACAGTCCTCAGGGATGCCCAGGCCTCTGCATTATGCTGCACACAGCTTCTTTTGTGGAGTCAGAGCTGCAGCCTTTTATGGAGTCCAGCTGCAGCCACATGACCACATTCTAGGATAGGGAAGGGACAGGAAGGGTGTGCCTCCTCCCTTTACTTCCTCCAGCTGGTACACAGCATTGCTTACGTTTCTTTGGCCACACCTTGTTTCATGGCCACACCTAGTTGTGAGGGAGACTGGGGAATGCTGCCCTGCCCACTTACATTTCCACCTTCTTAAGCCTGAGGAAGAAGGGAGAATGGATATTGGCCAACAGCTAATAGTCTCTGCAGTACCCTAAGACAAGATTGCTAAACCTTTGTGGGTTTGTTTTTTAAGGGCTTATTTATTTATTTTTGAGAGAGAGAGGGCAGCGGAGGGGCAGAGAGAGGACAGAGGACGCCAAGGGAGCTCTGTGCTGATAGCAGAGAGTTCCACGTGGGCCTCAAACTCACAAACCGTGAGATCATGGCCTGAGCCACCCAGGTGCCCCTAAACCTTTGTTGTTGTTGTTGTTGTTGTTTTTTTTTTTTTTTTTTAAATGTTTCTTTATTTTTGAGACCGAGAGAGACAGAGCATGAACGGGGGAGGGTCAGAGAGAGAGGGAGACACAGAATCTGAAGCAGGCTCTAGGCTCTGAGCTGTCAGCACAGAGCCCGACGCGGGGCTCGAACTCACAGACCGTGAGATCATGAACTGAGCCGAAGTCAGAAGCTCAACCGACTGAGCCACCCAGGTGCCCCTAAACCTTTGTTTTTTGAGTAAACCTTTGTTTTTATCATGCTGGACATACAGGTGAAAAATTAGAAACAGCTAGGTGGTAACTGTTCCCCTGATAACTGTTGGCTCTGCCAGCACATTTCAGGTAAAATTACATACACTGAAATTTGGCCTCTTTTTTTCTTGGCTCTCCTCTTGTGCGGTGAATGAAGAAAGAAGTGGGGCCTGCTAGGTTACTAAGTCCCACGTCCATGAAGAGGACACTGTTCTATTCCACAGTGACTATCCATACCCTCATTCTAGAGTTTTTCATTCCCACTGTGTGAAAGACTAATTGTGGAACTTTAACTGTGTTTGCTTATTGTGAATCTGTTATAAGGCAAATTCTGTTGAAAAGTGATAGGAATATGGACTTCCTTTTTAGTTTGGCAAGTACTAGGGTTAAGAACAAAGGAGAAAAAAGCCTTACTTTCTGGAGTTCAGGTTTGAAACTAGGAGAATGGTAGAGGGAAAGGCAGTTGCATGGTCTAAAGACAGAACGGACTGGGGCCGACTTTTCCCAGCTCACTCTGCGCGTACACTTCTAGGAGCTTGCTAATGCCTCAGGCAGGTCTGTCCCTGAAACTAATCAGTGTACCACAGGCAGAGCCCTGGGGCCGTCACCAGATTTTACAGCCTGGACTTAAGCTTATGAATGCAAAGTACATTCTGACAGCCTGGCGAGCTACAAAGATTTCTTCCCTTACCTTGGAACATCAAAGATTTGTCTGCCCGCCCTTCTCTGGCTCCGTCACCAGCCCCTCCCTGAGTGACCCCTGTACACATAGGCCTGCTTGGGCACACACTCTCAGATGTGGAAAAGGGTCTCTGAGAAATTATGTTGGAGACACTTAGATAGAAAGTAGAAAAGTAACAGTTTTGTCAGAAGAGTTAGCCGTGTGTCCATTGCTAGTCTATTTGAGATGCTGTCAAGCGGCAGAGCAGCGTGGGGTTCCTGTACGTGTTCTGAGCGCACGCCCCTGTGTACGTGAGACCGAGGGTGGGAAGGGAAGTGAGCAGCAGTGGTACTTGTCCGTGTCACAGCACATCCCTGCCCGCGTGAGGAGAGCGGGCACAGTGTGCGCGTGGGCGGGAGGGGGACGTGTGGGCTGGACCCTGCAGTGCTGTCAGCGCTTCTGTCTGTCCAGGTTATGATGGCTTTGTCCAATCACCTGAATGCTGTCGAGTCGGAGAAACAGAAGCTGCGGGCACAGGTTCGTCGCCTGTGCCAGGAGAATCAGTGGCTGCGGGATGAATTGGCCAACACGCAGCAGAAATTACAGAAGAGTGAGCAGTCTGTGGCTCAACTGGAGGAAGAAAAGAAGCATCTGGAATTCATGAATCAGTTAAAAAAATACGATGATGACATCTCTCCATCCGTAAGTGGTTCAGAAGGAATGCAGTATTGACAGTTAACCCTGCTGTAGTTAGTAGGTTCTTTTGGTAAAGCCGTCAGTGTTTTCCGCCCCCGCTTTAGTGGTTGCATGTAGGAAGACCAAAGATTCTAACTTTTGGGACTTAGTCCCTGGGCAAGTCATGGAGGTTCTCCTTGCCATGTGCTTTTCATATATGTGTTTGCAAGTTCTTTTTTTAAGTTTGTTTTTGAGAGCGAGAGAGAGAGAGCACATGCGCGTGAGCGAGGGAGGGACAGAGACAGAGAGAGAAAGAGAGAATGAATGAACGAGTGAATCTGTCCCAAGCAGGATCCAGACTGTCAGTGCAGAGCCCGACGTGGGGCTTGATCTCAGGAACTATGAGATCATGACCTGAGCCGAAATCAAGAGTTGGACACTCAACCGCGTGAGCCCCCTGGGCGCCCCTCATATGTGTGTTTTAGAACAGTGGTCAGAAACGTAAAAATACTTTGTAAATGTGAGGCACGATGCACAGAGGCACTTGACAAGGTTTGTCCCGGCTGGAGATCTCTTGAACGTTTTAACCCATGGAGTCTGGCTTCCACACCCAGCGCACTGCTGGAGCTCTCTCAGGTCAGCGTGCGTCCCACGCAGTCATTTGTCATCTAGCCTTGTAATCTGTAACTAAGTCTGTGGCCTGTGGTGCTGTGGGTCTTGACTTTCTCTTTGAGACTCTCTTCCCCCTGCTCCCAGGACACCACCTGGGTCTCCTGCTCCTTCACTCTTGTTTCCTTCTTGCCTAATTATGCTTGGAATGTTAGGGTTCACCAGGGATTTTGCTTTTCTCCTTTTTTGTTGATTCTCTTTGGTGGTTCATCTCAGTCTTGATTATTTTCCATCCACCATTTATATCTGTTCAGTTAACAACTTTAAAAGAAATTTTGGACTAATTTCATTATTATTTTTTATTATTATTTTTTAAATGTTTATTTTGAGACAGAGTGCACGTGCACAAGCAGGGAGGGAAAGAGAGATAGAAAAACAAAGCAGATGCCAGGCTCCAAGCTGTCAGTGCAGAGTCCAACGTGGGGCTCGAACCCACAAACTGTAAGATCACGACCTGAGCTGAAATCAGATGCCTAACCGACTGAGCCACCCAGCCACCCTGTAGTAATTTTAGATTCACAGAAAAGTTGAAAAGATAGTGAAGAGAATTCCCGTATATCCTTTACTCAGTTTCCCCTAATGTCACATCTCCCATCACCACGGTGCGTGTCTTCATCCACTCTGGCCACTGTGATGGAATACCATAGGCCACGTGACTTATTTCTCCTGCTTCCGAGATCAGGGTGTCAGCAGTCGGGTGCTTGGCGAGGGCCTTTTTCCTGGCTGTGTCCTCACATGGCCTCCCTTCGTGCGTGGGTAGAGGAAGAGAGCGAGAGAGCAGTCTGGTGTCTTTTCCTTTTTCCTCTTCATGTAAGGAAGGACGCCAGTCCTGTCATGACGTCCCCATCCTCATGACTGCATCTAACCCACGTTGCCTCTGAAAGGCCCCTTCTCCACGCGCCATCATGTTGAAGGTTGGGGCTTTAGTAGAGGATTTGGGTGGGGGCGGGGGCGCCCTTGTGGAGTAACTGAACGTTTTGCTGTAAAAGCAGCACTGCTGTACACTGCTGTTGGAATGAGAATAAATGAGATGCTGAAGCCAGCCAGCGATTCACCTAGAATACTGCATAGTTTTGGAAGCTTTCATAGAGACTTTGAAAACTTTTTATTTTGAAAAAATATCTAGCTTGGAGAAGTGAGCTAACAGTGAGCTAACTCTGCCTCTCAGCATCTACACAAACGACCGTTTCTTGTGAACTGTGTTCGAATAAGTGGCATACCTCACGCCACATTCCCCTGCTGCTGGGCCTATCCCCCTGGCATGAGGACAGACTCCTGTGGAATCCAGGGCCAGGTCAAGTCAGGCAGTTTGACACAGGCACAGTCGTCACCTGCTCTTCACTTTGTCCTGATTGTCTTGGCAGAGCCCTTCGTAGCACTGTTTCACCATGGCAGCGTCTGGTTCACTTAGTCGTCATTCATCTGAAACTGGTCTTTTTTTTTTTTTTTTTTAATGTTTATTTATCCTGAGAGAGAGAGACAGAGTGGTGCGTGAGCGGGGAAGGGGCAGAGAGAGAGAATCCCCAAGCAGGCTCCTTGCTGTCAGTGCGGAGCCTGACGTGGAGCTCAATCCCATGAATTCTGGGATCCTGACCTGAGCCAAAATCTAGAGCTGGACACTCAACCGACTGAGTCGCCCAGATGCCCCTGTAACAGGTCCTTTTCAAAAGAAGCAAAAAAACCCACCTTTCTTCGCTTTTCATAACATAGATATCTTTGAAGAGTATAGGCCAGTTGCTTCATAGATTGTTCCGCAGTGTGGGTTTGTGTGATGTTTCTCTGTGAGTGTATTTAGACGACGCATCCCAGACAGGAATCTTATCTAGGTGACTTCTGTGTACTTCTTAGATTAACCCGTCCAGATGCGAGTGATGTGACCTGCCCCCGGGGTGATGCTGATTTCTCACTTGGTCGAGCTGTCGTCTGTTCTGTCCATTGTGTAGCCCTGGTTTTGACCCCTGCACTAATCTGTGGGGACACTTGAGTCACAGACTCAAAGCTGGCAGGTTTCAAACTGCTCTTAGGGATCTTGTGGTGGAGGCAGTGAGCGGGGAGGAGAGATCTAGCCTCCAGGTCTGTGGCATTCAGAGATGGGCCGTTTTGGTCTGTTTTTACATACTTGGTTTCCAAGTAAAATTTATTTCAAGTAAGAGTTTCCCCTTCTCTATTTGAATTGCTTCAGAATGCAGTGAAGAATCTAAGGCAGCCTTTTGTCCCCCTCACCCCCCGCCCACCTTCCTTTAATGTTTGAGTTCTAGTCCTGCGTGCTTTTTATTACTCTTTGCTAAATTGATGGATAAGCCAAATTGTGGATAATCCTGTATTTTATTTTGTTTATTTTTTGTTGAATCGTATTTATTCTCAGAAATGTCTAGTGTCTAAAACATAACTTTATAAGGTTATACATGTGAAATCTCCATGATGACAGTACATTTTATAGAACAAATATAAAATGTTTTTGCAACTTAACACAGCCCTCTGTTGTGTTTAGTCTTCCGATTTATTATCCACCATCTTTTCTAGGTTTTCCAAGAATGCACTATATTTGATTTTAAAACAGATGACCTTTTCTAAGATTTTTTGTTAAAATGAAATTTACACTAATGATTTCCAGTACAGGATTTATAGCACTCGTAAGACTAAAGTTGTCCTGGGTTGATTTTATAGGAGGACAAAGACACTGATTCCACCAAAGAACCTCTGGATGACCTTTTCCCAAATGATGACGACGAACCCGGCCAAGGAAGTAAGTTGGCGAAGGGGAGTGGTTAAGTGGCAGCCTAGAAACGGAAGGTGGTTTGTCCTGTTGTGATGTCATTGCCACAATCAGTGGGCATCTTCGCGCCGGTGGCCTGCCTCACGGGAGCGGCCCTCTGTGCACTTGGATGGCGTTATGTTTCCCAAAAGAACTTCAGAGAGTTTCTTGGCGGGATACAGTAGTACGTTAGACCAGCCCCTGCGAGATAGGGTCGTGCATAGACGGTTCAGACGTGAAGTGTGGACTCTTACGGGGTTGGAAAGGCAGAATTAGTTTGGTGCCGAGGGCAGTCTGCCTGCTCTGTTGGGGGCATCACACCACCCCTGACAAGTTACTGATGTTACGCAGCCTGCCTGGGGAGTGCTGCGTGGGTGTCCGTAGCGTGGGGCCCGAGCGCCACCCTGGACCAAAGCTAGAGAAGAAAGGTGTAATTCAGTGGTGTCGTCCTCTCAAGTGAAACTCTGTCTGTGCAGTCCAGCAGCAGCACAGCAGCGCGGCGGCCGCGGCGCAGCAGGGCGGCTACGAGATCCCGGCGCGCCTGCGCACTCTGCACAACCTGGTCATCCAGTACGCCTCCCAGGGGCGCTACGAGGTGGCCGTGCCGCTCTGCAAGCAGGCCCTGGAGGACCTGGAGAAGACTTCCGGCCACGACCACCCAGACGTGGCTACCATGCTGAACATCCTGGCCTTGGTGTACAGGCTAGTAGTTCTCATTTTCTCCTCTGGTCTTTTCCCGGAGGCCGTGTTTTTAATGAACTTGCCCGTAAGCTGCTTCACCAGCTTTATTGTTCACTTCTCCTCAGACAGCCAGGGGGTTAAATTCAAAATACTCAGCGAGCTCTGTGGCGAGGCTGTCACCCTGTGGAACAGATGCTGCCCAAAATGACCTAGGTCAGCCTTTCTAGAATAGCCCACATGCACCCTTCACTCTGGCCAAAGTCAACTGTTGATTTTTTCCAGCAGGCTCTGTACCAGGTTTCTTTTCTCCAGAACAGCCTTCCCACCTGTCTGTCAGCTCTCTCTCTTTTCTGAGTCTCGGATCCCACTCTCCCTTTGCCCCTGTTGTGTCGCCAGAGCCCTTAACCGCTGCCTTTCTTCTGGCGCCTGTGCACTGTGCTCGGCATCGGGGCTGTCTGCGCTTTGTTCTCTCTTCTCCCAGAGTCGTGTCCCATAAAGGTGGGGACCAGCCTGTGTCTGTGTCCCTGTCTCTCCCGTCACTCCAGCACGCTTCCTCCCTTAGGAGCCCCTGGCGAACACTTTGAAGGGAATTGAGGAATTAGCCCTTATGGCCCAGGGAATGACATGTTGGAGCCCTTTGTGCGTGTCTCTTAGCTGACCTAGCCTGAACTAGATCAGAGACGGGTGAGTGGGGACCTGAGGAGGGGGAAGTTACTGCTCACACAGTAGGAGTGGTTTGCTGTGGCCCTTCCAGTTTTGTGGGTTGCAAATAAAGGGTTTGTGTTTCTTCATTGTCCCCATTCAACGTGTTTGATACACACAAGTATAGGTAGGATTTTAGGCTGGTTCCTGTGAGGCCCTAAAGAGGAATATGTAATTCCTGTCCTCAAGGAGAAGCCAGAATACTGAATTTACTTTTTTATTAAAAAATTTTTTTTTAGTGTTTATTATTGAGAAACAGAGAGAGACAGAGCATGAGCGTGGGAGGGGCAGAGAGAAGGGGAGACACAGAATCCGAAGCAGGCTCCAGGCTCTGAGCTGTCAGCACAGAGCCCCATGTGGGGCTCAAACTCACGGACCATGAGATCATGACCTGAGCTGAAGTCGGACGCTTAACCGACTGAGCCACCCAGGCGCTCCCAGAACACTGAATTTAAAGCCAGGACAACTCCGTTTGTATCTCTGCTAAATGGCCCCAAGACCGAAGATGTTGTCCGGAGCCTTTAACTTTTCTGAGTCTCGGTTTTCTTCCTGGTTTTCTTTCCTGGTGTGCTGGTTCAAAGAGTGCTGGCTGGGTTTCTCATGTGTTCGAGCTGAGGCTGCTTGTCCTTGGTTTGGGGCCACGCCTGAGAACCAGTGTGGTTGCTCTTCGTGTGACTTCACTTTGGCCAATTGGTTTATAGTCCCTGACATGTTATGGCACAGTTTAGAAGGGTGCTCAGTATACCTTGTCTTGTTTAGTTGTTGTTGTTACTAATTACAAGTTTCTAGCAGGTTTTAAAACTGTCATACTTGCTGATTTTCACAAGAAGTTTGAGCCAGTTCATAATGTGTAGTAGGATAATTGGAGGAAAAAATCTCAAAACACTTGGCCAGAATTAGTGTGCTTCAGAGGTTCCATAGGCCTTCTGAACCCTTCCCATGTTTTGTAGGACAGACTGGATTCTGTAGGGCGAAGCCTTGCTGGGCAGCTCATCCTCAGTTAAGAAATATGTGTGCTAGCTTTTGTATCACATTGTCAGTACATAAACCAAGGTGGGCAGAGGCTGGGTCTGGTCTGATGGTGTTTCTGTCTTACCACAGTCAAAAAAATATCCTCATTCCTCTTACTACAAGCAAATGGTGGCAAGTTGCATACCAGATTAAGACACTATAATGTGCCATATTTATTTTTAACTAGCTTTTTCATTATACACATAGCATATCATTACCTTCCAAAGCAACTCTGTGAGTTAGGTCATACACTTCCTTTCTAGATGGGCTGATTGGGACTGTGGGAGGCTTCTTCGTGTCCCAAAGCCTTGTAGCCGGTAACTGGCAGAGCCTGGGCTCAGATGCTGGCATCAGTTCTATCTGTTAGATAGATAGAGCAAGCTCACTTGTTCTGTGTGGGGCAGCTCGCCTTGTGGGGGCGGCATTGTCCTGGTGATCTAAAGGGGAGGGCAAGCTTCAGAAACTAATCAGGCCTGGATTCCAGTTCACATTTATTGGGGGAAGCTTTTTCTTGTACACTAGAGGTGTTTTTATTAGTTTTAATTGTTGATTTATGTTTTAAATAGTTGAAGCTTTTATTTCTGTAGTTTCAAAATTACATTTTAAAAAGATGGAGTAAGCTATATCCAAAACACTTACTGTATGTCTTTCAATTTAGAGACCAGAATAAATACAAAGATGCCGCAAATCTACTGAACGATGCCTTGGCCATCCGTGAAAAAACTTTGGGCAAAGATCATCCCGCGGTTTGTATATCTGGTTCTTTCATTCTTTTTACATTTTATTTTCCCTATTTTTTTTTTTTACCCAACTCATTTTAATATTAAACTCAACAGGGAAGGTTTAAGAGCTGCCTTTTCACTAGATGGCACAGGTAGGTGTCTTGACTTATTTGATAGCAGTGACAAACTTCAGTCCTGGGGACTCTGATATTTAGCATGTGCTGGTGCACACTCGTTCATCATCACCATCTCAAATGGATCACGTACTGTATTTTTTTTTTTTTTGTCTTAAATCAAATTGCATGTACTTCTGTAATTTAATTTTTTTTTCTGAAGAATTTATGTTATCTTCTTCTTAAAATCTGGTCAGATTTGCAAACAGATCTGTGTTTGCGTTGGTTGGGTTGGCTTTGTGGCTTCCAGTGAAATTAAAAAAAAAAAAAATCAAGATCATGTCGCTGATGTTGATTGTTGAATTTTTGTATCCTGCACTTTACTTCGTAGAATCTGTATATAATGAATTGCTCTTTCGCTTTTAACCGAAGTCCTATTTCTTCCTTCACTGAAGAGCACTTCACTGTGCACACTGAGCACCGACGGATGTGTGAGCTCTG
Organism: Panthera uncia; assembly: GCF_023721935.1. Lineage (NCBI taxonomy): Eukaryota > Metazoa > Chordata > Mammalia > Carnivora > Felidae > Panthera > Panthera uncia. The sequence continues at coordinate 1,766,444 of NW_026057582.1, read as the reverse complement.
AGTCCTGTCCGTCAGTCCCGTACCGCTCCTTGACGTTCCTTTTGTGTTGGTAGGTGGCGGCCACTCTGAATAACCTCGCAGTGCTGTACGGCAAGAGAGGGAAGTACAAAGAGGCCGAGCCGCTGTGTAAAAGAGCCCTGGAGATCAGAGAAAAGGTGCGGCCAGAGGAGTGGTGCTTATTGTCTTGAGATGTGGTGTTTTGTGTCTTCTAAGTATTTCAGGTTTTAAGTTTTGAGAGATGACCCCTGTGGTATGCGGTGACTGACCATTTCCTGAAAATAACTCATTGGATAAGGTATGAGGTGGACAGCCTGCAAAACACAGCCGATTGGCCCATTCACAGCATTCACACCGGTGTTTAAGAGGGGTGGGGGTGTCCGTGTCTGCCCGCCCTGCCTGATGTGGCCTGGGAATGCCTGCAGAAGGAGGAACTTCTGAGCACTGGCCGTGGGAGGCCTGAGGGCACACCATTTCACAATGGGGCATGTACCTGTCGAGAAGAAACACATTGAAATTTAAAAATAAAGTCACCAAATACGCTTGTAAAGCTTAAAAAATGAAGTTATTTTGAGAACTAAAGTGTAACTCAGAACTGTAGATGACGTCAGTGTCATGGATGTTAATTACGCCAGGAGCTACAGTTTATGGTAATTAGGTATTGGAAAAAATGTAGCTTGTCAATTCCAGCAGTAGGGAGGCTCAGGTGTCCGGTCCATTCCATGAATGACCAAGGGTAGTACTTTAACTTGGTATTTTTTGTGATTATTTACCCGCGATACTGCAAGGTCACTTAACTTTCAGCCATATGACAAGAGGAAGTAAAAAAGGGCTCATCATCAAATTATGCAGGAGAACTTCTTTTCTGCTGCCGTCTACATGATATTTATGAAATAAAATGGTCAGATTTTGAGTAGACTAGGGTTAAAGTCAAGGAGAACCCATAAGTATCAAATTAAGGATTATGAACTCTATACGGTGATCTACCAGATTCATTTGTACATAGTGGCTTTCATTTACTCATTTAGCAATGCGTGTTGAGTTCTTGGGGGCCCCTGCTTGGTTAGAGCTGGTGAATTACAAATCAGAGAGAATGCTCCTTCCCAGGGGGCACAGGATGTAGTTGGCTTCCAGGATAGAATTCCAGGAGTGTGCAGAGAGCATGGGCCCCCCAAAGTCCCAGGAGGGGACCGGGGTGCACCGGGGATGGCTTCCCATAAGTGGTCAGTGTTTGTACTGAGTCTTAAACAGGGTTCACAGGCAGGGAGAGCAAGGGAGTGCAGAGAGGGAGGGAGGGGCAGCATGCCTTCTTGGGGAGGCACCAAGTTGAGAGAATGAATCCCTTGCCCAAGGTACTGAAGAAATGGTTTAGTATTTATTCATCTGTGTGTCCATACCTCTGTGGATGCGGACATTTACACTGGTGAAGGAGATGTAACATTGGCACTCCTGGTTATAATGGGCAGTGGACTACATACATAAATGAGATAGTTTTGGTTAGTGATTCTTGCAAAGGAAGAAACCAGGATGCTTGTGAGTTACCAGGGTGAGGGCGGGCCGGGGCTCCCTTCAGTCAGATGTAGGGAAGTGTGCCCTATGAGGGTTCTGCAGAGACCTGAGGGTTGATTAGTCAGTGGGTGGTGTGGTTGGGGGTACTGAGAGAAGGACGTCAGACATCTGGGATGAGAGTTCGGAGAGCCCTGAAGGGGGACTTTGCCATGTGAGGGGAAGTGGTTTGGGGCGACTGCAGAGGCTTAGTGCGAGTGGAAGAGTTGGAAATTCCCTTTGAAGGCTGTACACATCGGGATGAGTCTTGTGCAACAGCTGTAGTCAGAAAGGGCCCTTCCACACCTTGGCACTTATGCCAGCACAGCCTTTATAGAACAGTGTCCTCATCTTTAGACCATGCATGATCCACCACTGCCAGCTACTGTGTGGGCTTATTCTAAGAATTGAAGTTTAAAGCATGTACGGTTCCTTCTCACCCCCAAGAATAAGAGTTCTGGTGAAGTTATTTTTATTATTACAGGGCACGGGGAGGCATGGCATTAAGCCTGGAGGTTAGGCACAGTCCCGTTTCTGTTTAGAGGGATCTTTCTCGTAGGTGGAGAATGGATTGGATGGGAGTGAAACAAATCAGTGTTTCTAATACACTCTATTTTGTTCCAGGTTTTGGGAAAGGATCACCCTGATGTTGCTAAGCAGTTGAATAACTTGGCCTTACTGTGCCAGAATCAGGGCAAATACGAAGAAGTAGAATATTATTATCAAAGAGCCCTTGAGATCTACCAAACAAAACTGGGGCCTGATGACCCCAATGTGGCCAAAACGAAAAATAACCTGGTATGTTGATAGAGGCACACTCTGTAGATAGAGCCAGAATTGCTTTTCTTTGAACTTTTGAAGTTTGTTTTGTAATTTAGCCTGTAGGTAAGAGTGTATATTTCATTTATATGTGAAGATTACTGAGTACTTTATTTTCTTTTAAGGCCTCCTGCTATCTGAAGCAAGGAAAATTCAAGCAAGCAGAAACACTGTACAAAGAGATTCTCACTCGTGCACACGAAAGGGAGTTCGGTTCTGTGGATGGTAAGAACTACACTACTGCTTCTGAGCGTATACAGTTGTAGAATGCATTAAGAGCGATTTCCTGCTGGAACTTGGTAATACCCAAATCATCCTAGTATTTTCAAGAGACAATGTAATTTGAATTTTAGAAATGATTTTGCAGATAGTGCTTAGAGGAGAGGACATGGCACAGTGTGAGTAGTCCTAGGCTCATTCGCTCACCTACCAGCCAGTGAGCGTTGGAGAACACCCTCGTACTTGCTCTGGTGTCACCGGTTACTCCAGTTACCCCAGGGTGTCGTGCCTCTTGTAGTGAGGGGTGACGGGCCACCCACCCCACATCTTGCCTCACTGCCCTCTCCAGAGTCCAGCCTTGCTTCATGCACAGTTCAGAGCATTAACTCCAGAAAGTCTCTCTGGAGACATCAACGGTTCTGGGATTGTCCTGTCATCCTGGTTCTCAAAGTGCCAGCAGGGATCAGTAGCATCAGCACCACTTGTGACCTGTCAGACAGAAGTGCAAGTTGTCAACTCCATCCCAGGCCCACTGGATTATTAGACTGCCTTAAAGAGCCAAGGCCTGTCTCCATATTCCTTAAAGTATCATAGGTACTTAATACACAGTTTTGGAACAAATATTTTGTAGGATTTAAATTGCTCAATAAAACAGTATTTGTATGTTACATAAGGGACCCCCCCCCCCCCACACATACACACACACACACATCAGGTGTTACATAAAGCATTTGGAATGAGGACAGTTGTTACTGGTGTGCAGGAAACCTCAGAATGCATAGGGAAAGAGGTTTTGGTTAATAAGTGTTTTCTTTATCCTTTATTCTTTATGTTTTTTTATTTATTTAGAGAACGAGTCGGGGAGGGGCGGGGGGGAGGGAATCAGAGGATCTGAAGCAGGCTCTGTGCCGACAGCAGAGACCTCAATGCAGGGCTTGAACTCATGAACCATGAGATGGTGACCTGAGCCAAAGTTGGATGCTGAACTAACTGAGCCACCCAGGCACCCCAGTAAATATTTTCTTTTATAGAGAGTTCCTAGAAACCACTCTTGAAAGATCTTTGAAGTGTAGTAATATTATTTTCCTCCCGTTAGTAAGTGGAGCGGTAAATCTCTTTTTCTCTGAGAATCTAGGAATGCCCCAGGCTCACCATTCTGAGCGTGGATTGTGTTTCAGTTGACACAGGACGGGACAGCAAGTGCCTCCCCAGAGTCGTACAGTTCACAGGGGCTTCCATATCCTCGCCTAACTGCAGAGGCTGTCTGGACTTTGTAGTGATTTCAGGTCCTTTCCTTAATGCTGCTTTTGCAAAATTCTGTTCTTGGGGAATATTTGTTTCCTTATGACTTGCTAGCTTCATTTTGCTAAAAACCGTAGTATAAAGTCCACAGTTAATTGGGTTCCAGTTAAAAAGGCAGTGTTCCTGTATTTGGATTTGCCTTCCATGCACATGTTAAAGCGTAGGACAGAAGGCATTTCTTTTTGGGCAAGATATGTGTGTCCTGTGGCCATCGATGTGTGACCTCCAGTCTCCCAGGGCCCTTGCTGCTCACGGTGCACATACTGACATGTGCGACCTGTTGTGTTGTCTGGGAGTCGTGCTCTATTAGCTGGTGTGTAGTTGGCTATTCCAGCAACAGAATAGTTCGGAATAGTTCAGTTAGATACGGCTAACCCTGCACCCACAGTGCAGCCTCACATACTGTTCACTTTGTCAAGACCAGTATTTAAAATAGGCTTTAGTGTCCTGTGACATGCCAGGTAACAATCATAGTTCTGTCAGGCAGTCTCGGTGTGTGATCTCGTTTCATTTTCTGAACATTCCTGTGAACTGGATCCAACCTTAATCCATTTTAGGAGTGAGGACACTGTAGACTAAGTGACTTCGCCCAGGTTAGGTGGTTAGTGAGCGGGTGACCTGGTGTGAGCATAGGTTTCTTCCTCGGGAGCCTGAAACCGGTCCTTGAAAGGTTCCTGCGTGCAGACACGGAAGGTGAAGGTCACCCATGATTTCAAGTGTTTTCCTTCTTTCTGTGCCGATTGATTTACACGATTAAAACCATGCTTTACATATAATCACAAATACTGCTTATTTTTCTTCAGACTTGTACCCTAAACATTTTTCGTGTCATAAAAATATTCTCATAAGTGTCACTTTTCAGACTGCTTACCCTCCGTGGTGTGGTGTGGACACGCCGGTTGTCTAGAAGCGCTGGATGGAGTGGCGTGGTATAGGTTCCGGAAGGTTAAGACCGTAAGGGAGTATCTCGCATCTTTTGCCAGGTTCTCTCCAAGCACCTTATTCCTTTTTCTTGGACTTTTGTTTAGTGCTAGCTTTGTCAAATTCTGAATACTCCCCAGTGTTACGTGAAGATTCTAGCACTAAAGTTTCGTTGTGGGAGCCTCAGCATTCGTCAGGTTCGGTAGACAGCTGCCAACCTCTGCAGTTACGTCTGATTCTGCAGTTTCTACGGTCACTGAAACCTGACAGCCTCCCCTCAGTGGGCTCTCCCGTGCTTCGAGTTCATAGTATGTTATGTTTTCTCCCCTAGATGAAAATAAACCCATTTGGATGCACGCTGAAGAAAGAGAAGAATGCAAAGTAAGAACATGACGTTTTGAGAGATTTTCTGAATTGAATACGTTGCTTTAAAAATAATTACTCATTTGTTATAATTTAGGGAAAGCAAAAGGATGGGACATCTTTTGGAGAATATGGCGGCTGGTACAAAGCCTGCAAAGTTGATAGGTATGTCTTTTTACCTAGAGAAATACAATTACTTGGAAGGTGCTGGTGCTTTAAGGGCAGCTTGTAAATGACCGAACATGTAAAGTTCCGTAAGATGGTGTGCCTGCACAGTCCCCTGTTGTTTCAAATTCCCGTCCAAAAACCTGTAATTTTGTGTTTTAAATGTTCATTTATTTAGAGAGACGGGGAGAGAGTGCTAGAGCATGTGCCTTGGGACGGGGGCAGAGAGAGAAAGAAAGAATCCAAAGAAGGCTCCATGCTGTCAGCATGATGTCAGCCTGATGTGTGGCTTGAACTCACGAACCATGAGATCAGTGACCTGAGCCAAAATCAAGCATGGGATGCGTAATCTACGCAGCCCTTCAGGCCCTGTTTCTTTGTTTCTGTACCTTAAGCGCCTATTATTAATAAGAAAGAAGCCTCTTGAAGTACTTACATATGCTAAAAGGAACTAGGTTTATTTCAAGTTTCTTAGCAAGACTGTGGTTATGGGCAGAGACACACTCTTCTTCACACACGTCGCACTCTTTCTGGCTCCCGTGTGCTCATTCCGTCTCCCTCTATGTGGAGAGGAGGGAGACCGTGAGCAGCAACATTAGGAATACCGTGTCCTTGGGGCGCCTGGGTGGCTCAGTCGGTTAAGCGTCCGACTTCAGCTCAGGTCACGATCTCGCGGTCCGTGAGTTCGAGCCCCGCGTCGGGCTCTGGGTTGATGGCTCAGAGCCTGGAGCCTGCTTCCGATTCTGTGTCTCCCTCTCTCTCTGCCCCTCCCCCGTTCATGCTCTGTCTCTGTCTCAAAAATAAATAAACGTTAAAAAAAAAAAAAATTTAAGGAATACCATGTCCTCTTTACTGCCCAGCGCAGAATAAGCTCAGCCCCCAGGGGAGGCATGATGGCTACTAGCCACACCCAGCACAGCTGTTTCTGTTGCCAGAGGGCCTGGGGGCAGCCACAGCCTGGAAAGCACACGGGCGTGTCCCAGCGGCCACAGGGCTCAGTGCAGCGTGCCCTGGCCCCTCAGAGAGTCTACGGTAAGGGTCGGGGTCGCCTCACTGCCTCACACAGCACTGGTAGGCAGGGGATCCTTGGGATAGAAGAACTATTTTAGAATTTTGCTGCTTAAGAAAATACCGTAGAAACTTAAGTGTTTCTCACGAACGTGTCTTTTAGTCCTTTAGATTATGTGTTGTTGACAGTTCTGAAACTTGTATTTAATACTCTGTGTATCCTGGGCTTTCTACAGTCCGACTGTTACAACTACTTTGAAAAACCTCGGGGCACTTTATAGACGACAAGGCAAATTTGAAGCTGCGGAAACATTGGAAGAAGCAGCCATGAGGTCCCGTAAACAGGTCAGTGACATGCCTTCTATTTTTAACTCGCCTGTTAGAGGTGTTTTTTTGTTTTGTAATTAAAAAAACTTTTTTTTTTTATGTTTATTTTTTAAGAATGAGAGAGACAGAGCGTGAGTGTTTTTAATATTTATTTTTGAGAGAAAGAAACAGTGTGGGGGGGGGAGGGGCAGAGAGAGAGGGAGACAACAGAATCCGAAGCAGGCTCCAGGCTCTAAGCTGTCAGCACAGAGCCTGATGTGGGGCTTGAACCCAAGAACTGTGAGATCATGACCTGAGCCAAAGTCAGACACTTAACTGACTGAGCCACTCAGGTGCCCCAAGATATTTTTTAAAGTTTATTTATGTATTTATTTTGAGAGAGCGCGCGCGCGCGCATGAGAGGGGAGGGGCCGAGAGAGAGGGGGACAGAGAATACCAAGCAGGCTCCATGCTGTCAGCACAGAGCCTGATGTGGGGCTTGAACCCAAGAACTGTGAGATTATGACCTGAGCCGAAGTCGGATGCTTAACCAACTGAGCCACCCTAGGCGCCCCTCACCGCTTAGAGCTTTAATTGAATGGGTTGAATGAGTCTTTTTTTTTTTTTTTTAATATTTATTTATTTTTGAGAGGAAGAAACAGAGTGTGAGTGAGTGAGAGAGGGGCAGAGAGAAGGAGACACACAATCGGAAGCAGGCTTCAGGCTCTGAGCCGTCAGCACAGAGCCCGACGCGGGGCTCGAACTCATGAGCAGTGAGATCACGACCTGAGCTGAAGTCGGACACTCAACCGCCTGAGCCACCCAGACGCCCCGAATGAGTCTTTTTTAATATGACTTATCAAAAGCTTGACTTAGAAAATATTTAATATTTTAGTTTGTACAAACAAAACTATATTATTTAAAAGGTCGTAACTATAGGGACGCCTGGGTGGCTCAGTGGGTTAAGTCCCTGAACTCGAACCAGGCGTTGGTCTCAGGATAGGATCTGGAGTTGAAGTCCCACGTTGGGCTCCGTGCTGGGTGTGAAGCCTACTTAAAAAAAAAAAACAGACCATAACCATGACACCGAAAGCACAAGCAGCAAACGAAAACCTCGATCGGTTAGATTCACCAGAATTAGAAACGTGTGTGCACTCAAGGACGCTGTTCAGATAACGAAGATACCCACAGAATGGGTGGAAGTGTTTGCACATCGCATCTGATGATGCTCTAGTGTCCAGAATGTATAGAGACAGGAGGATTTCCTAGTTAAAGAATGAGCAGAGGAGGAGGAGCTGAGCAGACATTTCTCCAGAGATGGTGCACAGATGCCCACGGGCGCGGGCGGGTGAAGTGCTCCCCATCGTCAGCCACCACCCTGCTTCACCCCCATGGGGACGGCTCAAGTGCGACACAGAATGTAACAGGTGTCGAGGGAAAGATGTAGAAGTTGGAGCCCCCATGTGCTTCTGGTGGGGACGTGAGGCGGCGCAGCCACCGTGGACAGCAGCGTGGTGGCTTCGCAAGAAGGTGAACATGGGATCATCGGAGCGTTTCCTTCATCTGCTGAGGCGTTTAGTCATGTGAAATACGGTGTGAGGAGATGGAGGGAGGGGTGCCCTTCGTGCCCTTTAATGAGCAGCTTTCAGAGTAATGAGTAAGGGTGTTAACCCTGTGTGTGTATGTGTTTTTGTGTTACCTTGTGTGCACACGTGAGCATGTGTATGTGTGTCTGTGTAAATATATAAAAACGTATGTGGAGATGGCACGTTTGGTTTTGTCTTCTATCTCTTTAGGACTGGAGAGGCAGGTGTGAGTTTTTCCCTCCACCCCCCGCCTCTTTTTTAAGTTTATTTTATTTTTGAGAGAGAGACAGGGAGAGAGAGTCTCAAGCAGGCTCCGCACTGTCAGCACAGAGCCCAGTGTGGGGCTCAGACTCACAAACCATGAGATCATGACCTGAGTGGAAAGAAAGAGTTGGCCGCTAACCACCTGAGCCACCCGGTCACCCCAAGTTTTTCCCTCTTGAATGGTACATATGGAGGCGATTATGTGCTTGCTGGTTTATTGCCGCTTTTTGTCTGGGGTTAAAGTGACCCGTGTATACCTTAGAATTCTTTTTCTGAACAAAATCTGTGCGGACTGAGGAGAGAAAACCCAGGCAGAGTTGGTAGCAATGATGTGTCCCAGCCTGTGCCCCTGGAGGAGCCCCTTTCTTAAGTCTGGCCATACTTCCTGGGTCTTCTGACTCTGGAAGGCTGCTTGGGAGCTGGGCATGCACAGGGGAGAGCGCCTGGAGGCATTGGGAGGCCTGGTGGGGGTCTGGCTGTGTGGGGCTGCATGGCATTCGGGCACAGTGTCCACGTTTGCCACCCCTGGGGATGGAAGGTGGCTTCCACCGCCTTGATGCTCATCCCAGCTCTAGACTTCTATGACCTGTCATCAGGATTAGTGCCAACAATCCAGGCTTTGTTTTAAAGTACCAGGATGATGTTTATCAACGAGCGGAGTCTGGGGATCAGGAGTTGTAGAAGCTTAAAGAAGGGGATTGTCAGTGCTTTACCGAGAAAGGTCTCCTCCTGCCTGGTGAGGGGGCACGTCCGCTTTACCGTAAAGTCACATTAGTACATCATCTGTCTGAGATTTGTACCTTTTGAGAAAGACCCTATGGGAGTCAGCGCAGTATTTGCACGAGTTGTTGGGGTTGAAATCCCATTTAGAGTATAGATCGTTAGAACTGAAACGCACCCGGAGAACAGTCTGTGCTGTGGGAGGCCGTCCCTGCCGCAGTGAAGTGAAGTGAGCTTGCTGCTGCCCTCTCGCCCTGACACTGGGGCCGTCTGGGCGTTGTCCCGGCAATGTCTGATGAGACTTTGCAGACGGAGAAGTTGAGAGGGTTCCGCACTCGTGTACCTGCCTCCTAGGTTCTGTCTTGAACGTGTCCTTGCTCTTCGGCACATCTGTCCCAACTGCCCATCCACAGGTCCTTTCTTGGGGAGGGCGTTTCAGGTTTGTATGTGTCAGTTCATTTCCTTGTAAATACTTGAAGTGTGCAGTTTGCTTGCTGGAGCCCAATGTTTGTTTTTTATTTTTATTTTTTCATTTAAAAGTTTTTTTTTTTTAATGTTTATTTATTTTTGAGAGGCAGAGAAACAGGGCACGAGCAGGGAAGGGGCAGAGAGAGAGAGAGAGAGAGAGAGGGAGACAGAGAATCCGAAGCAGGCTCCAGGCTCTGAGCTGTCCGCACAGAGCCGGATGCGGGGCTTGAACTCATGAATTGCGAGATCATGACCTGAGCTGAAGTCAGATGCTTAACCAACCGAGCCACCCAGGCGCCCCTATCGTTTTTTAAAATTCGAGGTAAAACTAACCGAGTGGAATGCCTAAGTGTTAGGTGTACGTTCCTGAGAATCACTGCTCTGAGTTTTTCTTTCCAGTGTTTAAGAGCTGTTTTGTTTTTCTTTTCCTTAGTGAAACTTAACTATCTTAGAAATCCTTAACGAAACTTAAGTTCTAATGGATCAAACCCTTTCCCCCTTGCCTGGCTCACAGGGTCTTGACAATGTTCACAAACAGAGAGTAGCTGAAGTGCTGAATGACCCTGAGAACATGGAGAAGCGGAGAAGCCGGGAGAGCCTGAACGTGGACGTGGTCAAGTACGAGAGCGGCCCTGACGGAGGGGAGGAAGTGAGTATGAGCGTAGAGTGGAACGGGGTAAGTACAGTACACAGCCGCCGGCGTGCCCGGCCAGGCGCTCTGTCCCCGCGTCCCCCGGCCGCGGCCTGGGCCAGTGTCCTGCAGGGGTGCCTGCCAGCACTTTCCTCTTGTCTTATGTGCCAGACACTTTCCTGTTCTCAAATTACGTACAAAATTAAGATTTTTGTAAGTTTTTACCTTCTGCTAATGATGAAGTCTGTTACTTGTTTGAAGTGGTAATTTTCTTCTCCCTAGGAACCCATGAAAGCTGTTTGGCTTAACTTTGAGCACTTAAATGCTGATTGAGTGTCCTGGTTATTTAAAGCATAATCCATAACCTGGATTTATTTTAATATTAGGATTAGCGTGGCAGATAACTAACTCGCTTTGTTAACTTAACCCATTTTCATCGCTAACTCCAGCGCTCCTAATTTCACTGACCAGGCTGCTGTCGATTTTGTTAGAAGTAATTCAGATTCCTTAAAGGGAGGTGATGTTGTCAAGTAGAACTTGTCTCTAGGAAAGAACAGGTTGGGATGGCTGCTGTTCGTGTCCCACTTCAGTGCTGAATATCATGTTTCCCCTGGGGGTCCAGGGGCTCATCTCTCTCCACTATCATCTGCGAGAGGTTCTCGGACGCAGAACTGCAGAACCCGTGCCTGTGTTTGGGACCTATCCCTCCAGGCTCTGCCTCTGGGTTTCACGACTTTGCCTTTATGGATGTTCTTACCACTGCTGTTTACCCAGTGGTTGCCGAAGAGCGTGTGGCCTTCTGAACATTTTTTTTCTAGTGTATTTTGGTCACACGTGGGTAATATTTTTGTCTATTGAGCTGGTATCTGTGGGATTTTGCTTTTATCAGAGAGGATTGAAAGCAGGATTAGCTTTAACGCATCCAGGTGCACTCTCGATTTTTTTATCATTATTATTTTTTGAAGTTGTGGTCCAGTTTGATTAGCTGATATGGTGCAGATGTTTTGCCAAATAGTAGTTTCGGGTTTTTCTATACTCCATCTTTTTGAGTGTATTTATTTGGGATTTTTCTATAGCTGTAGCGGTTTGGTAAGGATTAGCAATCTAAGCAGACACTTTGTACGTAATGTTAGGGGTCAGAGTTTCAGAGAGAACATCTTTTGACCGTCTTTATCTGGCAGCTGCCTCGCTTTGGGTTTTCCTGTGCCAAGACAACCAATCAGCATCCGCTTTGACCATCCCCCTGTCGGGCTGTAGTCCAAACAAAACGATGATGGTGCAGGCCCTCCTCTTGCCCACATCTGGCCACACTGTGTACTGTACTCTCCCCATGGTTCCTGTCGTCCTGCATGCCTGTGTAGAGGGCCACGTCCCTTCTCCGGCCTTTGGAAGCCAGGGTGCAGATTTGATACTCTCGAATGAAGTTCTGGAGGAGCTGTTTCTTGAGACAGTATTTCTAGGTCAATCTTCCTGTGAAATCCTATCATAAAGTTATTGACAACGTGGAGTTGTGTTACGTCTTCAAGACTGAGACTCAGGGATGAGGGAGAGGCGCTTCCCATCCAGGGTGGAGGGCTGGTAGGCAGCTAGTCAGGCCTGCCGCGGGGTCCCAGAGGCCGTGGGCACAACAGTCACTCCTCTGGAGCACACGCTTGGCCCTCTTTCCATTTCACATTTCCCGTCTCACTTTGGACACGCTCTCACTTAGGACGCTCACACGCCAGGCTTTGGACCCCTTTTTACTCGACATTAGACACTAGGAGCTCTGCATCTTTGACAGGATCCATCACAGGGCTCATCGATTGGCTGTGGGGTCCATTGGCTGAGAGAATCTAGATTCCAGATCTTAAGTCCTTCCTAAAACTCGCTTTGAGCAGCAGAAGGATCCCTTTTTTCAGAGTCTCAGCTCAAACAGTGGCGAGTTGAGAACTGCCCAGGTTAACCAGGCGGGGAGCCGCCCAGGTTGGCGTGAGCACCGCTGGGCCCCCGAGGTGCCTGCTCACATTCAGTCCGCCCTCACCTTTGAGGGAAAGCCACAGCTCCCAGCTTCTGAGGTGGTGGTACTGAGCTGTCCTGATACATGGTCGAAGTTTCACTTTCAAAGCATCCTTGTTCTGCTTTAAGAAGAGACCTGATAAAAGGCAGTATGCACCCTTGCATTTTTTTTTGAGTGAACCTGGGTGAGGGGTAGTTTTGTGCAACCAAAGGAGCCCGTTTTAAGTGTCAACTTCTAGTGAGAAGCTGGTAGACCGCAGTCCCCACGTTAGTCTTTGTCCAGGTGTGAGAATAAGTGTCCCTTGCCCTCTGTGTGTGAGTGCGGAGTTCCCCCAGATGGCAACGGGTTTAAGGACCGTTGCCACCTGCAAGGGCTAACCGGTGTGCCGCAAGAGTTTCTAGTGTTACGCAGTCCAGATAAACTAGAAACGAGTTGGGAGTTGAGGTGGGCGTCAGGGCTAGGCCTGTCCTCTGTAATTTCACGCCACGAATCGTGAGTTTCTGTTGGTGGCTTCAGGGTTTTCCTGGCTTATTTTATCATCCCAAGAACCTGTTTTACATTTATAATGAGAAAATGCCACCTGGATTTTATGTTGGCGTTCCGCATTAGAGTTTTTAAGTCTTTGGAAAACAGTTTCAGTGCTCTTTAAAAAGTTTAAAAACCGCTACCTTAGGAAAAAGCATCGTGTCGCTCTGTCGGGCAAGTGCTAGTCTAGTGGGGAGGATGGCGGGCGTAGGCCTGGCTGCCCGCTTCCGTGATCAGAGCCGCTTACGCCAGACTGAGTACGTGTCCTCATTCTCCACACTCAGAAGCAACGTCTAAAACGAAGGGCAGCTAGTCCGAGATCAGGCACACTAGGCATAGTTGCCCCCTGCAGACACTGAGAGTCTGGGTCTCAGCACAGGACTGAATTCTGTGCTATTAAAATGCAAGAAAAGTAAGGTTACTGGATATATATTGTGACAATTCATAGGAAATTTTTGGATCAAATTCTTAGGGAAGTGCGGTTCTGTTCTTTTAGGTATGTACCATAAAGATTGTGATTAAAGTGCTTGAAAAACGTGACTTCCTCAAACTTATTTTTGTATAAAGTGTACAGTTCTAAAAAGCATTGTCAAGAGAAGCCTGAGTTCTCTTTTATGGTCCTGCTAAAAGTGCAGATGCTGTGTGCACAGGAATGCTTCCTGATACATCGGATTCCCTTTACCCTCTGTCCACCTGGCTTTGTGTTCACTGAGGGCTGGTTCCCTTCAGATACACGGGAGTCCCTGGGCTGCCTAGTTACTAAGCAGTCGTATCTGCAGCCATGCCACGAGGGCCCCAGGAGACCTCACAGGAGGACCCAGGGCCCCCAAGTCAGTCTTCTGCGCTCTGTCTCGATTCGCGCTGCCGGTGCCCTGCAGGCTCCTTCAGGAGGAGCCCGCCCCACCTCCCTGTGTTAGTGCTTGTGAGAGCTTGTGATCCACTGAAGTCTTGCCTGAGATTATGAGGAATGGGCCGGTACGTGCTGTTAATTAGAAATAGGCTTTTTACTTTTGAAAGTTATATTAGGAACACGACTAGAATGTGACAAAAAACAGCAAATCACCTGAAATCTGTGCTTAATAACTACTGCTCTATGTTTCTCAGCGAATACGCTATACACTTCTGTTCAGAGCCCACTTTTTTGACGTAAATACGCTTTCATGGCAGTCAGTGGAAGTAGTAGAGGCTCCCTGAATAGAAGCCCACCGGGGTTGGGGTGGGTTCCCACTGCACTTCCCGCTGGTCCTGGATGGCGAGGGGAGGGTGGGCAGCCTGCCCCAGCGCCCCTTCCCCAGCGGGGGGCTGCTTCCGGAACCTAGGTCCTGTGAGCCTGCGGGGGAGGGGGATGTTCACCGTGAAGTCCTTCTCCTGCGGTCCGCAGAGGGTCTAGTCCGGGAGCGCTACACGTAACACCGCTGGAGCGTAGCGATGAATTGGGGGGTGAACAGCAGGTGCACGGTTTGTGGAATTAACATTTTAATGTCCTTTTTCTGAAAGAGCAACAAGAACTTATGTTTTCTTGTCCTCCCAGCATTCGTGGGGAGTTGGTAACAAATTTTATTTTTCCATTTTAAAGATGAGAAAAATGAAGCTCGGGCTGGTTAAATGACTTGCTCAGCGTCCCATGGTGAGTCAGAGCGGGCAGGGGCTCAGGTCCCCGCTGTCTGGGGCTTCGGTACAAGACCATTGGGTTTCCGGTCTGCTGAGACCCAGGATGCATTGCTGCCTGTGGAATCCATTTTCCATAACTAATTTTATTTTGGATTACCGACTGCATGTTTAAAATGTGCTGAAGATTCTTAAAGTCCGTGGTTTCTTAAAGTTTCTGAAATGTCTAAACTGTTAGTGCTTTCAAGGGAAAGTCCTCCCTGATTTCAGAGAGAACTTTATAGTCTAGGGATGCAGAAGGATTTCCGACGAAGTTAAAGATCATGAACGTGCCATTCCCGTGTGTAGCCTTTTTTTCCGGTGACTGTCAAGTCATTTCATTGTGGGATCTCCTTTATGTACAGTTGCCGGAAAACCTCGTTACAGTAAGTACCATGGAGATTTCTAGCACAGTGCCAAGCCATGCTCTGAAACTGGAATTTAATTTTGACGGCAGGAGTAACTAGTCTTAATAACGTATGTAACCGATAACGTGTGGCCCGGTGCCTCTTTGTGCCCGGCTGATAGGAGCAGGCAGAAGGTAATCCCAGATACTGAAGCGATTCAGAGCACCGCCGAGATCCGTGACCTAGAAATACTGTGAGCCGCGCTGCGCTCGTGGGGGTGGCTCTCTGCTCACAGCGGTTTCACTGGGCTCTCTCTCCGTTTCTGTCTGACAGGCCTAGCTGCCCTCTGTGACGCTCACACCGTCTCCTGCATGACGGGCGGCTGCTCCGGCTTTACTTCCCTCTCCAGTGCTGCCTGCTGTGTGTAGCAACCCCCTAGGATTCTTGTCAGAGCTCCACCTCTCTGTGACTGGCCATTCCTTTCGGTGCTGCTGTCCTTTCGGGGGGTTCCTTATCTCTGTGTACATGTAGCTTTGCCAGATATGTACTTAGTAATATAAACTGTGTTAATAAAAACCATTTACCGTGTGATACATGAGTTTAAAAATTAAGAGCGATTAGCTGTTCACTTTGATAAAAGGTAGTTAGAAGTACCTGCAGGTGTTGATGCAGTGGCATGACAGTGACCGTGGACGCTAGCTAGGCTGTAAGAATAGGGCATGTGCCGCCCCCGTCGCACTCCGAGACCTGGTGAGGCCCCCCGGGCCCCGGGCTCTCCCCTTAGGATCTCGCTCAAGTAGCATTTGCTGTGTAGTCTCTGTGAAATTTTGGCAACTTGGCTCTTCTCCACTAACCCTTAAGTGGTCAGTGATTTGTGTATTTGTGTCTTTCTAACTTCTAATAAACTCACTCCAACTGACCTGTGTCTTCGTGTCTGTCTGCTTAGTGGGACTTTTCACTTTTTCCATGGAATGCGGCATTGTGTGGCTTCTTGAAGGAATGGGGCTACTGTTAATCTTACTAAGTCATTCATTCTGAGAATAAAAGTTGCTACAGACACATTTTTTTTACTCTCTGTTCTTCATTTTCATATCCAGATAACTGCCAAATGTTTCACTTATTAATGTCTGAGTCCGTTGTGATGAAAGCTGGGCAGTCTTTTACTTCCCACAAGGTGTTTGAGGGTTTTTAGTTTTTGTATGGAATGAACGTTTTATTTCATTTTCCAACCTCACTTACAATCCAACATTTAATAAAACTTTTTAAAAAACTTACTGAAGGGTCGCCTGGCTGGCTCAGTCAGAAGACCATGCGACTCTTAATCTTGGGGTCTTGAGTTTGAGCCCCACCTTGGTGGAGGGTCGGGGAGGGGGGACTTATAAATAAATAAATACATGAGAATTTTTACAAAATTATAAAATTTACTAAAGAAGCAGTATACCTAAGTATTGTATTTACATGGAATTGTTAAAAAGAAGTTGTCTCTGTCAGCTCAGCGTTTGGGGTCCAGTACTGTTACATGGCCCAAATGCTTCTGTTTTTATTAAACGTGGAATTTGATTTTGGTGATCTTCCAAGAAGCAGCCTTCATTTTCTTAAGACTTTTTCTGTGTGTAGTTACCTTTTGTTTTGAAACAGCAGTAAAATTTGGGGGATGTTTTTTTTTTGTTTGAATGTACTTCTTAATGTTCAAATGTTTTCATGATCATTGGATTATCTTTAATGAGATTTAAAATGGATCGAGTTCTATTTCAAGTGTGTTTATATGCATGGCAAGTTGGTAATTTCTGTAGCAGTCGCATTGCCAGCAAGTCACAGACAAGTAGGTCAGCCGTGACGTGAATTCTTGTTTTCATGCAGCTCTGCCTCTTGGGAGGTCGGCGGAGGACCGTCTGCGGTTTCACATTTGTTCACATTTCTTTCAGGACGGCACTGGATCTTTAAAGCGCAGTGGCTCCTTTAGCAAACTCCGGGCTTCCATTAGACGCAGCAGTGAGAAGCTGGTTAGGAAGCTGAAGGGAGGAAGTTCTCGAGAGAGTGAGCCAAGGAACCCCGGGTAACTATCTGCAGCCCCGCCGGGTGCCCGGCGGGCCCTCCTCCCCCAAGACAGCGGTGCCCGGCGGGCCCTCCTCCCCCAGGACAGGCTGAGGGATGACCGAGGGCCTTCCGTGCAGAGGCCGAGAGGGCGGATGCCTTCAGAAGACATCTGTGCAAATCTTTGACTTTGTGGCATGTTCAGAGGAAGCCTTAGTGGTGGAAAGTGGGAACTTCGTATTAAAACACCCGAGCGTATTCACTTGTTTACTCTAGACAGGCGTTACTTATTTTTTAAAATTAGCACTAGTTCATATCCTTTAAAATTAATTTTTAGTTAAAAAAAAAATTAGTTTTTAAAATCCTTTTAAAATCAAATGATAACTGTGATGGTATTAAGCCCACACGGGTATTAATACAGGAAGAAAAATTGTTTTAAATAGAAGGATGACAGTTTCAAGACTTTGTTATAAGGTGTTTCTTTAGGAGATTAAAAAACAGATTTCCCACGTGTTTAACAAAAGGTACACTCCTGCGTCCTGGAGTCTTTTGAACAATAACATGTAAGTTGTCAAAGGAATTTGGTTCTGAGGCATTCTGGTTTTGATCGGGTGTGTCAGCAGGAGATCGGCTGTGAACAGTGTGTGCATTTCTGGGTCACTGCTGGGGTCAGCATCCTGTTTGGGATGCATTTCCCACAGAGGCACTGTTTTTTCTGCTCTTTGAAGCTCTCAGTTCCTAAATGGGGCCTGCTTTTTAGAGATGGACTCTCAGTGAGACCCTGTCGTACACCTGATCCCACCGTCCGCTCTGCGGGCGACGAGTCGCCCACTGCTGGGGCACGGGGTCCCCTCCTATAACGTGCTGGAGACACCGAGGGGAGGGGCTCTTCCCGCTGCTTCCCTTGCTGGTCCCAGGGGTGTCCGGTCTCGTTCTTCTGACCTCTAGGCCTGGGGAGCAGAGCCCTGGTGGGGCTGCCGGCCGCCCTTGGCCCCCACTCTGCCTGTGGCTGCACACACTGCTCGATGGCTCGCGAGGCAGGAGGCGCGATTTGGTTGTATAGGTGGCTGTCCCCCTGCTTCTCAAATGTTCACGAGCCCGTTTCCGTGGAGGGAGTTTTATGGGCTCCACACATTTGTTCTCAAACTACCTGGAAGGAACAGTGTTGGAAGCCGGTCGGGGTTTCTGGGATACGTGAGGCTTAGCAGCAGGTTGCCGTCCTGCCCTGCCGACAGTGCCCGAGGGCCTGGGACCCGACAGGAGCGTGCATCAGGGACACAGGTTTTAATTTGCCTTTGGGATAAAGTGCTTGTTTTAAAATATTTGCAGAACTAAATGATTGGTCATCGTTTGCCTCACCGAGTTTTGAAAGTGCAAGCTTTTTTTTACCGCGATGTGAGGATCCGCACAGACTGTTGTGCAGTCGCCCAGTTACGTTCCCGGGGCGGGTCTGGGAGCGGAGGAGATTTGTGTCACCATGTGGGCGGCTCCTCCAGGACAGACACCCCGGCTACCAGGGGTGCTGGGTGTTCTGAGACTTTTTAAATGCGGAGTCCTGTGACCTGGACCTTCTTCCCACGTGACGGAGCCCACGGTTTTTCTCGTGGTCTCATCCGTGTCTTCTGTCTTGACTGTGACACAGAGGTAGGGACCCTCCGCAGTGCGGCCCGGCTTGCGGTGCTAGGACGCTGTCCGCCCGACTCCACACTTCACACCTAGCACTTTTCCTCTGTTATTCGAGATGATGCCTTACTGAACTTGATGAAAAATTAATGACCTTAGAAATGTTATTCCATAAAGTGCAGAAAACTGAATACTCTTTCTAGGTACGAGTGACCATGTTCATTAACTGGACAGGTGGTTCTCCAGCCACAGCATCAGCATCTCGTGGGGGCCGGGTGGGGTTGTGAACAGACTGTCAGGCCCCACCCCACCCCTATGCTAGTGCCTTTCTAGCAAGTTCCCAGCAGGTGCTAGTGCTGCTGGTCCAGGACCATGGTTTTTTTTTTTTAAACATTTTTTGATGTTTATCTTCAGAGTTGAGAGAGCAGGGGAGGGGCAGAGAGAGGGGGAGACACGGAATCTGAAGCAGGCTCAGGCTCTCAGCTGTCAGCACAGGGCCCGACTCTGGGCTCGAACCCACGAACCGCGAGTTCATGACCTGAGTCGAAGTCAGATGCTTACCCGACTGAGCCCCCCCAGGCACCCCAGGACCACCTTTTGAAACTCACTGAACTGGGCATTCTTCTGTGTTGCACACCCCGGTTTAAAATACCCGAGTGTGAATGCAGCTCCAGGAGGCTGGGGAGACCTGCTGGGAAGGCACCAGTTGTCCTTACTTTCATCTTGTAAGGAAAGGGAATTTGAGGAAGAAATTTCTTAGAGAAAGCCAACCAGCAAAAACGTATGGACAAAGTGAGGGCTCATGGGGGGTGGAGGGGAGGGAAAAAGCGGTGATGGGCAGGGAGGAGGACACTTACTGGGATGAGCACCGGGTGCTGTATGTAAGGCAATTTGACAATACATTAAAAACATAAAATTTAGAAAAATATGCATAACACGTGAAAAAAGCCAATTTGCTGTTTAACAGAATAATTAAATGTGGCAGAATATAACTTCCTTGTCATTTGCTTTGATTTTATCCTTTGTTCTTGGGTAGTGTTACGTAGAGAAGAACTCGTTCAGAAGTGTAGCAACCTGTGGGATACGTTGGGATGTTTTTGGTTTTTCTTTTTATCCTGGTTGGGGCATTTTGGGAGTGTGTTTTACTTGAGAATAAGTAAATTAAGGTCTGTGGTTTTGGTGTAGTTTATTCAATGAGAACTTGATAAATACCTGTCGTTTGCCGGGCACTGTGCTCACAGTTGATGCTGGGCACTCGTGTCGTGACCCAGGCCTTGGTCCACATTCCTAGTGCATTTTGTATGTGTCTGGTTGTGCTGATCCTTCGGATCTGTGCTTCAGTGTCACAGCTCTGCCCTCAACTCAGAGTAAATAGTGTGCCCTGTGTCATAGGTGGTTCGAGTTCATAATTACAGTTCCTGTTGCAAACATTTAAAAAAGAACCCTTGAGGGGCGCCTGGGTGGCTCAGTTGGTTGAGCATCCAACTTCAGCTCAGGTCATGATCTCACGGTCTATGAGTTCGAGCCCTGAGTCAGGCTCTGTGCTGACAACTCGGAGCCTGGAGCCTGCTTCCGAGTCTGTGTCTCCATCTCTCTCTGCCTCTCCCCTGCTCATTCTCTGCCTCTCTCTCTGTCAAAAATAAATAAAGTTAAAAAAAAAAAAAAGAAAAGAACCCTTGATATTGGTTATTTTAACTTGAAAAGCTAAGGGGACTTTCTGTTTGAGGGCATCCCTGGTAGTGGTAAGCAATTATGGTAACTTTATCCATAATTTAAGTTTGGGTTTTAGGTTATTTTGCAGGATATTGCATCAAGTATTTTAAAGGTATCAAATGGGGGAAAAGAGTAAACATTGAAATCACTGTATTTCCTTAAATATAAAGCATGAAATTTCTCTTAAATTTTGATTTAAAAAAAAATTTGCTTTTGAGAGAGAGAGAGAGAGAGAGAGTGCGAGCATGAGCCGGGGGGGGGGGGGGG
>NW_026057582.1:1700643-1745878 GCF_023721935.1 Panthera uncia | reverse complement strand
ATGCGGGGCTCGAACCCACGAACTGTGAGATCATGACCTGAGCTGAAGTTTGATGCTTACCGGACTGAGCCACCCAGGTGCCCTAAATTTTGGTTTCTAAGCTTCGGAGTTTATTTTACTAGTAAAAAATTGGTTTTCCTTTTAATAAAAAAATATAAAATACATGAACGTATATATGTATCTGATCTCAACAGTGAGCTTCGAGTGTCTTTCTTTTACATGGTCATTCCGGGTGAGTGTTGGGATTTGGAGGAAACCCCAGGCTCCCTTCTTTAAAAAATTTTTTTAATGTTTATTTTTAAGAGATAGAGCACAAGTGGGGAGAGGCAGAGAGAGAGAACAACACAATCCGAAGCAGGCTCCAGGCTCCGAGCTGTCAGCACAGATCCTGACGCAGGGCTCGAACCCACAACCCACGAGGTCATGACCTGAGCCGAAGTCGGATGCTTAACCGACTGAGCGGCCCCCCCCGCCGGCTCCCTTCTTAAATCGAACCTGACACAAAGGCTTGTGCTGAGTCTGAGGGTGGCGCTGGCCAAGCCTCTCGGCTCCTATACGTGCCAGGGTTCACAATGTGACGACGTAATGACACTTGGAATTTACACACACTACCTGAAGACAGATACTTTGCAGAGAAAGTGCTTTTTTTCCTGTGGGGCTCTAAACACAGTTAGAGCTGGGGCGTCTGTGCTAAGAATTGGGCGGACGTCCCCATCCGAGCGAGATCTAGGCTCGCTCTCCATCAGGGATGGTGCCAGGGACTCCCCCATGGTGACCGGGGCCTTTGAGGGTGTCTTTGTCATGTGTCCTGCTCCCGGTTAACTGATGTGCCGATGGTTTGTCCTTTGCATGTCTACCGCCCGGTTGCAGCATGAAGCGTGCCAGTTCTCTGAGTGTCCTTAACGTGGGTGGCAAGGCAGCCGAAGACCGTGGTTTCCAAGTAAGGAGCCCTGCCCCACTTAATGCCCTTGACCGCTCAGGCCTACTTCGCCGGGCGGCTGCTGTTTGAGCAGCCGTGGGGACGTTTCAGTATTTCTGAGTCTTAGATAAAGAGGCGTTGTAACGATATTTCTGTATTCTGCATTAATTTGAGGAGGTGAATTATGGGAATGTTCACATTGTGAACGTTCTCAGTATATCAGTTACCGATCTTTAAGTTTGATTAGCCTAAGTAAAATTTAAATATTCTGATAAAGTAATATCAGAATTTGGCCACTTAATTTTTGTTACTAATTTGTATGATTTTAGCCTGGGGTAAGTTTGTAAGTAATTGTCAAGTTACACTGTTGTTTAGCATCTTACAACTTTTCAGAACTTTACAAATGTAAGTAACTGACGTAATGTCGCTTTTACACTCAATCTTCAGCGCTTTTTTTTTTTTTTAGCTGTGTGAGGCTTGCACGAACCCGTCACATTTAAAACTGTTGGCACCTTGTCTATGAGAAATGGCCTTTTTGCTTCTGTTAAGTGTCCAGTGTGGCTGTCGGGGTGCGGCCCCGTGTGCCAGGCAGACCAGCAGCTGAGCTTCTGGGGAGAGAGAACCTTCTCAGCCAGACCTGCCCGTCATCACACCCGTTAGCAGCTCCCCAGGTGCCCCGGCCCAGCTGCTAGACTCCTGGACGCTCACCGACAGGAGCAGGCCTTCCTCCCCACCCTGCACCTGCGGGGGCGGCTGTTTCCAGGGGCCTCTCAGCAGGCCTTTGGTGAGCGGACGCGAGACGCCAGTGGTGTCTGGGCATATTTTGGGCGTGCCTGCTAATGGGAATACAAGAGGCGTCATCTCCAAAGGTCTGGGGCAGCCAGGTCCCCTCACCCATGTCTCTCGGTGTTGGCACCTGTGGACGTGAGCGTCGGGGCTCTCGGAGGTTGACTTAAGAGTCGTGTAGCCGTCGCTACAGCTCTGAGACCGCTTGAAGCTGGCGTCATTTGACGCACGGGTCGAGTATAATTTCTGGTGGTTTTCTCACGCGGGAGCGAAATGATTGGCAGACTCGTGAGCTCCGAGCGCCAGCCACGCTGACCCGGCCCACTGAGGGTCGGGGCAGAGCTAGACAACAGTCCCCGACACTTAACGGGGACACGGAGACCCTCGGAGCTGGGCCACGCTCCTCTACTCTGCCCGGGACTCACCTCCCCACTGACTTCCGTTTCTAGGTAGTGACCTCTGCCGCCTCGTGGGGGTCTGCCCCGAATTCCGTTAAGCTGCCTGCAGTCCTGGCGAGCTAGAGCCGCCGGCGCGTGAGACTGGCCAGGCGTGGCGCCGGCAGCCTCAGCACGTGTGGGACCGGCCGCTGTCCACGGGCGCTTGCACTTTCTGCCGCCACGCCAAGATCTGTTTTCGATTTTAGTGTTAAGGCTACAAATGAAGACTCTGGAACCTTAAACCGCATCTTTCTAGAATGAGCATCTGATGGTCTGGGGCCATGCTGCCCGGAATTAAGAGGACAGTTGGTGCTCAGAGCTGGGAGAGACAGGTGACCCTCTCTGGTGGGGGTGGCTTTCTGCCGAGTCCCCAGTCCTGCCGTGTGGCGCCCCCCCCCCCCCCCACACCGCTGGACGCGTGTGGGTCCCCACCCCTCCGGGGCCCATCTCCCCTCTCCTGGGCCCTGTACACTCAGCATGTAGGCATCCAGGCTTAAAAAAAGGTTTTCTTTGTAGGGTTAGAACGGTTCCCAATCAACCCTAAGGGAATCTGCCAGACTGACTGGCCGGCGAAGAAAATACTGAGCAAATACTGTTTGTAATTCCGGATGACAGCAGCTGTAGGAAGGGGCGCGTCCAGGCCACCGAGCTGGAGGAGGACGACTCATCACTTAGCTCTGAAGGGGATCTGAAGAACTTGGGGTACCCCGTGAGATGCTGCACGTTTGGACTTTCTTTTGTCATGTTACCGGAGGGGTCACAGCAAGGGCACTTGCTGCCCCCCCAGCCCCCTGCTCAGAAATTGCACCGTGCTGGGGTCCGTGCTCCCCGGGGGCCCTCCGGCGGGGCTCACAGGCCACCTCGGCACTCGCCGTACAGACTCCCCGGGGGTCCCCGCGGGGGCACCCACCTGCTGCACGTGTCCTTCAGGCCAGGCGTGGATCTGGGGCTGCGGGCCGGAGGCGGCAGCATCCCGGGGTCTGGGGACTTCGTTGACGGGTGTCCTGGGACAATACCAGAGCATGTGGCCTAGACCACCTGTTTGGAACACTGCTCGCTCCCTCCCGGAGGCCAGTGCGGTGCCTGGGCCCGGTCTTCCGTGGCCGCGCCTCCTTCCTCAGCGCCTGGCCGGCTGGGCTTTGCAGCCTCCGGCTTTGTAACTGTTGTCCACTCTGCGGGCTGCGAGAGACCGCCGCCGACAGAGTGGGCTGTGTGTCCACGCGGGCACTGTGCACTTTGAAGTTCCCGTTTGAGGGGCGGGGGAGCACGGTGTCACCTGTGGAGCGGGACAAGGGCTGTCCCGTCTCCCCTGTCCCCTCCATCGGAAGTGCTCTTCCAGCCACGACGCTGATCTGATACATTGGAAACCTACCCCCTTTCCCTTAGTGACACGTCTCCCTGGGAAACCAGGGCACTCAGGAAGGATGCACGTGGGGCCAGGGGTAGGATTTAAGCTCCCATTTGGTGGAAACGGGGCCCCGCCTGTGAGCCCGCCAGCCCCCTTCTCTGAAGGCCAGCCTGCCTTTGTGGGCTGTGAGGAACCACGCAGCCTCCTTACGCCGCGTCGTAAGAAACCCATCATGTTTCAGAGGGGACGCTGCCTGGAGATGTGTAATTTCTGATTTTTGAACTGGTATCAAAACAAATGAGCCTGGTTGTCCTCTGCTCATTTGTCTGGCCGTCTGGGTTTTAATGTTCTCGAGGAGGAGAAGCAGTGGGGCGGCCGGCCCTCCTCCTCTTCAGTGTTTTCCTCTCCCGGCGAGGGGGCCTCAGGCCAGCACCCATTCCACATCCCTCCCGTCGAGTTAGAGGTCCCTGGCCAGAGGACAGGCAGGAAGTGACGTGAGCTGGCTCTGTGGGTCTGAGGGGGAGGTTGTGGGAGGGCTGGGCCGTCCGCCCTCGGCTCTCCGCAGGGTCTCTGTGTTTACAGTACTGGAGGGAGTCAGGTAGTTCTTTCCCGGAATTTGAAGAGATTCCGGTCATGTTTGGTCAGAAAGCCGCCAGGAATATCACGTAATGAGAAATTCAGTGTTTACAGTAACCTATAAATATTGCTAAAAATAGTTTATAGACAGCTCTTTCATTGTCATAACTTCATAGAATATTCTTGGGAAGCAGGTGCATACATGAGGCTATACTCTGGTATGTTTGCACTTGCTGTTGAGCAGTGCACTGCATGACCATCAGACTTCTGAAAATTGCCAAGTGCTACTTGATAACACCGATCGAAGGAGAGGCTCCAGCCAGCTGCGGGCGTCTCGTCAGGGCTCCCAAGCGTCATACAGGTGGCTGGGGCGGTCATGGAGACGTGTCATTTTGCATTTGTCCCATTATTATGGGGGGAACTGACGTGGCTTCTACGGTGTTGTGGACGTAACCATGGGGACCACGAGCCCGGGAGGACTGCCTGACAAGCCCTGGGGGTGGGCGGTGTGGGCAGGGAACTCCTTAGGGGGTCCAGGGCCGTCTGTCACTGAGACAAAAGTCCTGCTGCAGCCCTGTCCCTCGCCTGTGGTGGGCAGGCACCGTGCACCGGCACCCTGCACCCTTCATGCTCCAGTGGGCCTGCAGCTTCTGGGGAGGGGCTCGTTAGCACATTCGGTCTTGGGGGCTGTGGTTTGCTCATTGTTGGTGTGATTTGCCTAGAAAATCATCCGGAATTGTTTGTATTTAATTACGATAGTAAAATGGTTTATTTCCTTTTGCAAAGTCCCTGCACTTGCGGAAAGGCTCTTTTATAAAATTCCAACCCTAAAAGAACGGTTTCCTACTTAACACGAGCCATTCTCAACCTTCTGAGAGTCCCAGACTACTTAAAAATGGGATGGAAATCAGAAGTGAATTTTTCTGCTCTAGAAAATGTCAAAACAGTGCGAGTCTGCCCAGTTACGGGGACCTCTGCCTCCACCCTAGTACTGGGTCAGGTTATGTCCCTGCCCTCCTGGTACCAGCCTGGGGATCAGCGTCTGGCTCATGGAGTTGCAGGAGGTTGGCCAAGTCACTTCACTCTTCTGTGCCTCAGTTTCCCTGAGACCAAGGACGGTAACTGCCCATCCCCAGGGGCCGCGAAGGAGACACACTCCAATGTGGATGAATTACTTAGGACAGTGCCCAGCAGAGAACAGGCCATAGCGAAAGGGTCCAGGGCCCGCTGTGCCAGGCAGCATGGGGGGCAGTGGGGCGTGAAGGCAGACAGCCCTGCCCGGGGGGAGGCCACGTCAGGCGGGTCATCCGTGCTTACTGCCTTCCCGCCGTTGAGAAGGGGTAGCCAATCCTTGGAGCAGATCCTGTCCCAGCGATGGGTGTCCTGGGTCAAGACGTCAGTCCCCTGTGCCTGCAGAGTGTGGAGGGCTCCGCCAGACTCGGGGTTTCTTGGGACTTGGCCTGCCGTTCTGCAGCTGCCATATCAACGGGCCTCGGTCCCGGGAGTCCCCCGTACCCCCTCCGTGCTGACGGTGTAGGAACAGGATGAGGGGGGCAGGTGAGGGGCGAAGATCACCCGCAGGGTGCGGTCAGGGCGGCCGGGCGGGGGGAGGACGGCTTCCTCCTCGGGGCGGCGCCGGCTGACCATCAGCCGCATTAAGAGCTGATTGGACCAGGTCATTCCGAGGGCCGGAGAGACCCGCTCCTCCCAGAGACTGAGACAGAAAACAGGCCCAACGGTTACCGACAAAACCTTGGGGGACCCACTGCCACCCTCACTGTCCCGCCCGTGGGCTGGGCCCGGCTCACCCTTGTGGCCCGGGTGCCGCGCCCCGCTCCTCCATGGCCTCTGTCACCTGGGAGGTCCAGACCAGGGTCAGTTGCAGCAAGGACCCCACCGCCACCCGCCCCAGCATGAGTGGCCTCACTCCTCCACCCCCACCCCCCTGAACTTCCCTAAAATCCAAGCTGAGGCGGGGGTGGGGGTGGGGGTGGGGGGGTGTCAGGGTCGGGCCCACCTGGTTGATGCATAGCACGGGGCTCCGGAACGTGCTGCTCAGCCGGCGCAGGGTGGCCCCCAAGGCCTGCAGACGCCTGGCCCTGGGCATTGAGGCCAGGCCGTCAAACTCACAGCGGAACGGGGCCGCCACGGAGTCGATGACCACTAGGCGGACCATCCCCCGCGACAGCAGCACGGGCACCTTCTTACTCACACACTCCAGCAGGGCGTCCTAGAGGCCGAGGGAGGTGGCGGTCAGCGCCTGTGCCCTGCACTGAAGAACCCCTCATGGCCTTCCCATTTCACTCCTCACCCCGTGGGCCATCACAGTGACCAGGACTTCATCCTTTGGTGGCCCCGTGCCAGGAGCTGACCCCTGGGGTGCTGCCATAGCAGAAAGCCGGCTCATAACCGACCGCCCTGGTCGCTGGGACCATACTCTCGTCAGGCGGGTCTAGGGGTGGCGGTGAGCCCTGTCCCCTGCCCAGCCCCACCCCATGGAGGGGGGAGGGGTGGACAGGGGCAGGCCACCCCTGCCTACCTCTGGGGCCCGAGTGCGGTGCCCTGAGCGGCCCTGGCCAGGCTCCCGGGTGGGGCCGGGTGGCCTCAGGCCCTGGTGCCAGGTGACCACACACTGGCTGTCTTGCCAGAGAGCAGCCAAGTGTCTGGTTCCTCGCCCTGAATGAAACCCAGTTCTGTGCTTCCACCTCTAGGGCGTCTTCGGTAGAGCCTCTTTTTGTGGAAAATGATGGCAGCAGCAGTGGCCTCGAGGACTCCAGCATTAACGTGAGTCCCGTCCCCTTTCCGTCACCGCAGGCAGCTCTGGGGACACCTGGGGGCTGGGCAGGTCGTGGCTGCACTCGCTCCCTGCGGAGCCAGGACTCGGGCCCCCTCCCCCAGGAGGTGGAAACGGGACCGCAGCCCTGAGGCCCTGCTTGTGCACAAAGGGCAGGCCCCATCCCCACAGCAGGGCCCCGGGCTCCAGGCCGACACTGGGGAGGAAGGCAGACGCCTGGTGCCCCCAGCGCGGTTTTCAGAACGGCTCTCAGAAACCACCGTGGGCCTCAAAGCGCTGGCCCTGACTGCTGCCTTCTCTTGCAGTGAAACCACACCCGGCCCTGGAGGACCCAGGACAACACTGCTCGTGTGCAGCCAGAGCCTGCCCTGTGACAGCCAGGGGACGGTCACCGAGGCTGGAGGGCCCTGGAGCTGAGAGCCTGCAGCACTAACCTCGTCTTCTGTGTCCCCGTGCCACCAGCACACTGTCCTACTAACAGCCACACCGCTCACCAGGACGCGTCGCTTGCAAAGCCACGGCCACGCTCGGCCCCTCCAGGGTGACGGGGTGGGCGCAGCCTCCCTCCTGGGCCGCGGTTCCCGGGACACCCGTGTCCCGAAAGTGCAAGGAAGAGGCATTGGCTGCCTGGGCCCGTGTGCCCAATCTTACCGTGTTACTTCCCGAAGCTGTGTGTGATATGTTCTATTGTAAATTTTTTTAAAATTAAAAGTTTATATGCCTTACCCTTTACTTGCAGTTTTTATAGCAATTCTTAAGTGGGGTGCAGGGGTGCACTCGGGAAGCCGGGCTGCAAGGAGAGGCTCCCCCCAGCCCCATGCGGAGGCTTTCTTAACTTTTTTTTTTTGTCCTGCTATATGGTTTATTCTCAGCTTTTGAACCCTTTCCACTCATTGCTCGTCCCTCCCTCAAATAATGATCTGAGTTGAGCACGGACCAGGTCACAGGGCCGCTTCCCCTGCCTGCCAGGACCACTGTGCTCCTAGCCCTCTCCCTGGGGCTTCCTGCCCCACGGCTGCCCGTCTGCAGGGAGGGATGCTGCTGATGCTTCCGGATACGTGTCCCCCGCCCCCCCTCGGAGCAGCCAGGTGGGGACCTCCTGTGCCCCGATGCACTTTCTGCTCCGTCAGGGGTAGAAGTCAAACCCGACAGACTGCTCTGGCCGGGACAGCCGGCCTGTCCTCTGGGCAGTGAATGGTCACCGCAGGGTGGCCGGGTGGCCAGGAGGCAAGGGAGGTGCTCCTTGCTACTGAGGGGACTGAGGGGCACACCCCGTGGGACGGGGACGGTGGGTGGCGTGTGGGGCCTCCCTCCGCGACTCCCCGTGGGCGGGGTGACCGGTTCAGCCTGAATTTCAGGTCACGAATCCTGTGGCGGCTCACTGGCTGCCTGGTGCTGGTGGTGGCCCGGTGTGGGGGTCGTGTGTGCGCTCTGTCCACTGGCCCACCTGACCACCTTCCCCACAGAACTCGGGGCCAGAGAGGGAGGACGCTCACCACGTCGGCCACGTGCTCGACGAAGATCTGGTGGCCAAACTTCATCTTGTCGATCACCTCTCCCGGAACGTCCGGCCGCAGGTGCCGCTGCCCCGCAATGAGCTGCTGCAGACGCAGGTCCGGGAAGACGTCTTCGGTGCAGATGTACACGGCC
The DNA here is from genome assembly GCF_023721935.1 of Panthera uncia. Taxonomy (NCBI): domain Eukaryota; kingdom Metazoa; phylum Chordata; class Mammalia; order Carnivora; family Felidae; genus Panthera; species Panthera uncia. The sequence goes on along the minus strand of NW_026057582.1, from coordinate 1,737,368 downwards.
CCTGGGGCGGCACGGGGGGTGGTCAGCCCGCCCCCCTGCGGCTTCCCCGCACGGGGGCTGGTCTCCCTTGCCGCCCCCTTGCTGTCAGGACGCCACCCCGCGGGTCTGCCCTAGCCTGTCTCCAGTGAAGCCAGTGGGATCATCAGGGCCCGCGGGCTTCTGGAAATGCCCTGCCTGCACACGCCCTCGGATTCCCCTCAGAGGCTCTGCCGGAGCACGCTTCCCAGATTCCCAGATTCTCCTTTCGAGGCTGCTCCTGTGATCCTGGGCTGCTGTGACCTGAACACCCTGGGGTGACGCCCTGGCTCCCCTGCGCCAGACAATGTACCCCAGGTCCGCTGGAAAGAACTGGGGACCGTCACAAACGAACCCTAACGTCTGTGGCAACTGATTTTCAACGAAGGTCCCGGGACAGTCCGGTGAGAGAAAGAAGTCTTCCCCGTGAATGGTGCGGGGACGCGGGGACCGGGCCCTCCCTCACCCCCGGCACGGACTCCATCCGCCCATCGAACGCCAGAGCCGACGCTTTCAAACTCCGGAGAGCACGCGGGTGGGTGTTCGGGACCCTGGGTTGGGCGAGGGGGTCTCCGATGTGGCACAGACCGCACAAGTGAGAAAAGGCCGAGAGAGAAACTGGACTCGGTCACAGGATAATCCACAAGAAAACGAGGAGACCCCTGCAGAAAACACGGTGAATTCCGTGTCTGGGGAGAGGCTCGCGTCCGGATCACACGAGGATCCTACAAGTCGGCCACAGAAGGCGACCCAACCGCGAACCGGGGCGAAGGCTCCAAAGAGACGTTTCGCCACAGGAAACGTCCGCTGACCGGCTTCCAAGGCCAAGTCCGTCCACCCGGCGCCGGGCACCTGCACCCTCGCCCAGAGGTGCAGGGGCAGGGGTGACACAGAGGCCCGCCGCGGGTAAGCAACCCCCGTGCGCGGCCCGGAGGCCCCCGCCCATGGCCGGGCTCACGGGAGCGGCACCGACCCCAGTCCTCGGCTCTCGGGACACAGGGGAAGCAGGAGAGGTCCCCGAGCGAGGCCCCTGCTGCCAGCGCCCCACATGGGTCCCAGCGGCATGCGTGTGTCACCGGGCCGCGAGGTCTGGCCCCGGCCGCGTGCCCCGCCCACCGCGTGGCCCAGCCTGTCCGGGATGCCGGGCGAGCAGATGAGCTCGAGAGGAACCGTGCAACGTTTACCGAGGAGCTACCGAGGTACGACCCGTCCGCTCCGGCACCACATTTAGTAAGAACGATTGAAGTTTTTAACGCTCAGAGACCCGCACGGGCAGCCTGGAAAAATCCCTCCACCGCACGCCCTGTGCAGACTTGACAGATGCAAAACCGGGTCAGGGGCCGGCCGCCCCCGCCGTCCTCGGTGGTCCTGTCTGCCCCGTCCCCAAAAGGGAAAAAGAGGAAAACGTTTGTCCGAGGTGTCCGGCTCCATGGACCACGTGGTTTGCAGGCTGGCGGCGGGAGAGCGCGCAAAAGTGCCTAAGGGGGACTTTGTGCCCAGACGGAGACTGTCCCTGGGTCCTCGAGGGAGCAGGGGCCGCTTCCTACGGAGGGCAGGCTGCAGGGCCCACGGCCCTCGGACCTGCCCTCTCCCTCGGGTGGAATCCACGGCACATGTGGAGAGAGACGGGGACCCGGGAAGATGGCCCTGGAGGTGGCGTCGGGCCCCGACTCGATGAGCGCGACCTGGGCACGGCCGGGACCCCCGCCTCCCCCAACTCTGCCCCCGCCCGCCTGAGAGGACAGCCACTCACCGGCCTCCAGGCCTCCGTGCCGCGGAGGGAACTGCACGGTCAGGCAGAGCTGCAGGGCCAGCTGGGTCTTCCCGGCGGAGCTGTGACCGGCCAGCTCGGTGACACCGTCCAGGGGCAGGCCGCCGCGGAGAAGGCCGTCCAGCACGGGGCAGCCCAGGCTCAGGCGCTGGTGCTGGGCGGGGAATCTCTTCTTCTGCCGGTGCAGATGCAGAGCTGGGGGCGCAGGGGGCGTCGGTCACCATGTGCCGGGGGCCCAGGCGACCTCGGAGCCAGAAGGCAGGGAGGAGGCGGGCGTGGAAGCTTCTCCTAGCTGCTGTGCTCTCTGGGCACCCGTGGGCTCTGGCTCTGCTTGCCAACCCACCCCCGCTTCCCGCACTGCCTGGCCTGGTCCCATCTCTTCCGTCCCCCTGCCCTTCCCCTGTACACCTGCTGTGTCCCTGTCCTGATGCTGTGACCGTGGCCCTGCGTCAATCCCTCCCCAGGCATGGGCAGAGCAGAGGCCCCTCCCCCCCCCCCCCACCCGCCCCCAGTGCCCACCTGTGAAGACGCTGCTTCCCCGCAGGTGCAGGGAGGCCGTTCTCAGCAAGTGTTGCACGTCGAGGCTGGAGAGGCCGGTTAGTCTCTGCAGGTCTGGTCCAGAAAAATGCAAAACCTCCTTTATTGACTTCAGTTTGGCTGAAATTACACAAAGACAGAACAGGACAAGTTCAGACTACAGTAACGCAAGGCAGCATGGCAAAGACGACGGTGTTTTCCAGAGCACTGTCTTCCAGTTCTGGGGACCCAGCGGGCAGGGGCTAGATCCATCCACTCCCTGAAGCCACGGGAGCCCCTGGACAGAGTGTGAGGACAGCAGTGGGGAAGGAAGGGGCCCGAGAGGGGGACGGGCCTCTCCCAGGTGCCCAGAGCACATCAGCCACCTGCTGTGGCCACATCCTGAAAACATGTCCCAAGGAAGGGCATTTCTGTGGCCAGGCAGGCCGACACCAAGGCAAGGCTTGAGGGTGACCCCGGGGCAGGGTGAGAACCGTGCAGTTAGGAAAGCCAAGCCGGGCTCCAAACAAACGTCACTGCAGCGGAAAGCCGGGAAGGCGGGGACCGAGCTAAGACTGCGTGGCGGTTACAATGCCAGTGGCGACAGCCGGGTTGGGGGGGGGCGGGTCACAGAGTTAACACATCCAGAAGATCTGGTATTTGGAGAGGAGAGGGCATAAATTACTGTTGGGGGTGGATAAGTACATTACTTGCGAGCTAGTAGGAAAAAAAAATGCGCTAAAAAATGTATCCAACCAACCCAGATGGCAAAAAAGGGAAAACAACACAAAAAGCAACAGAGTAGGTAGCTCAGCATAAGAGAGAGTTAGACCCAAACATACCAGGAATTACCTTAAATACATGTGCACTGAAGGCTCCAGTGAAAAAACAGATGGACAGACTGGACCAAAGGGAAAACACAACACAATGACTGAAAGGCTCTGGAAGAACCAAGAGCCAAGGACGAAGGAACAGGACCAGAGACTGTGCCCCCACGTAAGACATCACCAAGTCACCCCCACGTGTGCTCCGGCTTCCACGCTTTGTGATCAACAAGCTTCCCTGTCACGTGCCCCGGGAGACGGGGGAGATGGGAGGCCCAGCACGCCAGCTGGTGCAGGGCAGCTGGGGAAGGACGCACCGGGAGACAAACACAACGGGGAAGCCGTCCAGCTCACCCATTTGGGCACTTAAAAAAGAGGCACCCGTAGCTGACATACTGGACAATGTGGGAAAAGACAACGAGATGTACACGGAAAACACAGAATTTGAAAAAAGGAGGCAACTACCAACTTTGGGGGGAAGTAATAAAGGAAACCGTCAAAACCTCGCAGTTCAGCAGCAGTAATGATGTCCCCAGTCACAGCCCTCACGGCCCAAACTGTGCTCCAACTGTGGTGGGGGAGGGGGAAGTAGGTGCACCAGGAAGCCAGCCCTCACCCCTGTCACAGGCGCCCCGTGCGTGATCGCAGACACTGACAAACCGAACACAGCGACGTAAGCACGTTTTTAGAAGTCCAGATATAAACACAAAGAAATTGCCAAAAGACTCCTGAGTGGCGGAAGTAGTTCCGTTTCACGTTTTAGAAAATAAACGTGTATTACTTTGATGAAAATAAAATTCAACTTGAAAAAAGTCCACACACACACACACACGCCCCTGAAGACCCTGCAGCACACTCCAGCACTGGCTACTCATCAGGAGTAGCTGTCTTGGGGAAGGGGGACTCGGCAACCTCGCTGTGTCTCCCGGACACGACACACAAGTCCATCCACACGCTTCACGTATCTACTCGACACAAACACCGGTAAACATACCTTTCTTGACCGCAACAGTGATCCTGGGATTCAGGTCCAACTGATCCAAATCCATTTCTTCAACAGGTTGACTGCGACCACGGATAATCTCCCAGGGACACGAATGCCGATGCGCTTGTTGTCAGTGCAAACCCCCCAGGAGCAGAGCACCGCGGGGTGACAGTGGCTTGGGTACGCAGTCTCCTTTGTGACGGGTTCACCGTCAGCCCTGAGGTTGGAGGAGAGACTTCACCGCACCAGGAAAACCACTGAAGTAAGTCTAAGGCGACACCCGGCTTAGAGGAACCATCTGCCACCTCAGAAACCAAGACTCGATCCGCACAGTGGTGCGGCTGAAGGGATGTCCCCCGGCCACCCCCACTCTAAAGGCCAGGGCGGCGCAAGGCAGTCCCCGTTCCGTCCCCTGCAGGAAGTGTTAGAAATGAGCATGTGCTCCAACCCGGAGTCCCGGCCTGGAGACCTGGTACACGGGTGAGCACCCTGCCTGGCCCACCTCTGGGGTGAGGACGACGCAGACAGGGACCATGCTCATTGGGCTCGCGCGAATGAAGCGTCTTCTGCGTGCGGCAGAAGTGTGTCCCCGCGAGGATTTGGAAAGAATGGAAAGAGTGACTTTTGAATCCCGCGAGACGTTTTCAAGCGGGAACCTCCACAACCACCCAGCTGTTTCAGCAGAGAACAGCGGAGACTGTGTGGCCGGCCCCCGCCCCTCTCCTGGCCAGCAGCCCTCCCGAGGCCCAGACCACGCGCTGAATGCCGTGGGGACTGGAGCCCAGCCCGACCCTCGCTGGTCGCCCTACTCAGCCCAGGGTCACCCAGAAACTCTCTAGCAAGCCACGTTTCCATGTTGGCCTCCCAGATCAGCAAGGGTGAGAAGGCAGCAGGGCGTGTGGGAACACCAAGGCCAGCAGCCACTCGGGCTGAACCCAGGGCCCAGGTCCACCAGCAAGGCCTCAGCCGAGGGGAAGGTCGGAGGTCGCCTCCCCTTGCAGCGCTTAGAGTGTTACTGATTTGGACAACATCAGGTTGATTTTGGAGCTTCGAGAAGCAGGTCGCCTGCACGGTCACGTTCACAGGCTGGTCGGGGAAACCGGTGTGGCAGGGAGAAATCCAAAACACCCAGAACTGACAGCACAGGAGCCTGACGCTCAGGCGTGAGCAGGAGCTCCCAGGCCAGGGCTGACAGGAAACATGCCAAGGCGGGGGAGGACACACACAGCCCCGGCTCCCCCGCGGCCCCCGACGGCCACCAGGACTGCAAATTGGAGGACAGCGGGGTCACCGTCAGCGGTGCCTGAATGCAGGGCCCCAGTGCCAACTACACACAGCGAGAGGAGGTGAGGACGGTGACGAGCTCCGAAGGTGCCCTGAGTATATGGAAGGTTCTAGTAGGCTGGTGATGTGTGTGACGTTTGGTTCCTGAAGACAGAAAGCAGGTAAGCAAGAAAAAGGTCATCTCCAGGACAAGTAGTAAGTTGCCAAAGGACACGCGGTGTGCCTTCCTGGCTTGGTGGGGAGAGCACCTCTGGGAGCCCTGAGGACAAGAGCGGGAAGAGGTGACCCAGGGAGGCACCACCCAAAACCTCCTCCAGGACAAGAGAACGCCTGGACAAGATACCAAGTCTGTTGTTTCCAAATTCCAGAGACGGTGTGTGTCCCCCCACCCCCAGACTGTGGAAAGACCCTGGGGCGCGCCTGGGGAGGGAAGGCCTTGATGTGACACACACGGCCAACAGGCTGGACTGGGGTCTGGACCGTGAAGATGAATGGCCAGGAGAGGGACGTGCCTGGATACTAAACTCAGATTCTGACCAGCCACTAGACACAGGGCAGGATATCAAGGCCGGTGACCACAGCGCCTCGAACCTATGTGGTGGGGGAACGGGGCATCCGGAAGCAGAGTGACCACTGGTGGAGCACCTGCGCAAGGCAGACGCTGACCGGGAGCTGGACAGACAGGCCCAGGTGGCCGCCCTGTCCCCCCACCTCCCTGGGGGCAGGGGCGTGAGCCAGCCATCCTCCAGGCCGGCGCTCCTCCAGCAAGGGAGAGGCCTGGGCACGGAGCACGCCCACAGCGGGCCCGGACAGAGGCAGCAGCTTCCCGGAGCATTAACGTTAAGTTCCTGTTTAAGGGGACAGTTAACATGCCATGCCGCTGGGCGAGGGGGTCAGAGCTGTAGGAGAGAACCCAACGTTTGTGGGAACCAGTAGAATCGAATACGACTTTCAAGCAGCTCAGGTCCCGCCAGAGGGAAGCCCTGAGGAGGGCCAGGGGGAATCACACTCTCCTGCTTCAGGGCCCCTTGGGCGGAGGCCTGAGGACCCCGGCTGCCAACCCCACCCCACCCCTGCCCCTCCCAGGGATGGAAAGTTCCAGCTACAGACAGACTGGCCCACCGGCCCACCTGCACCCCGGGCAGCAAGACTCAGGTTTCCAGTAGCTTTGGCGGACTTACAAAAGAGGGCAGGGCACGGCGCCCCCACGGGGAGGGCTGCCCAAATCTCCCACAGAACAGAACCAAAGCCCGTGTCTCTCGCAAGTTCAAAGCTGAATACAGGCAGCCCCACTGATGCCCCAGACTCACCAGAGGAGTGCAGACGGTTATCAGACACACAGTCCGTTCCCAGGACTGTTCCAGGCACCTCGCACAACGCGAACTCAAGCCTCGCAACGGCAGTGTTCCCACCTCGCTGTGGCTGACTAGGAAACGGACAAGCCAAGGTCATACAGTCAGCAAGCGGGATGCAGGTCCCGGCTGTTTGTTCCAAGTTCTTGACCCGCCTGTTAACAAATCCCACAGGAGCTGCTCAGTCTCCCCGCTCTCCTGCCCGCGGGGTGCCTCCCCGGGTGGGAGCAGCCGGCTCTCGCTCCAAGACCGGGCATCTTTTCTGGCTTCCCCTCCCCGGAGGGGGTGATGAGCCCTCCGGGCAGGGAACGCCTCCCGGTGACTTGGGGGCCGTGCCTGGGCACCACGGTGGTTTCTCCAGAGCAGCCTGGCCTGGACACCTGGGCCCTCGTCCCTTCTCGAGACCCTCTTCCTCCTTTGAGAGCCCCTTCCCTTCCCAGCCCCTGAACCACCTTGTCCCGTTCCCCCCAGCGGCTCCTCCACACCTGGGGGTCCCGCAGACCCACCAAGACCCCGCCCTCCCCCACCCCTGCACACCCCGACTTCATGCAGCCCTCGCTCACCTTTCACCCAGCGCGGCGGCCTGCTCCGGTCCCTACGGGTGACAGCCCCGAGGGCGGGCCTCTGCGGCCCCCGCACCCCGGCTTCCGAGCCCACCTTCCTTCCCACCGCCAGGACCCCGGCTTCGGCTGTCCCCTCCGCCCGCCCGCGGGCTTCGACGGTGCGGACGACCCGCGCCCCCGCGCCGCGCGCCCCACGGCCAGCCACTCTCACCCCGCGCGCGCTCCGCTCGCCTCTTCGCACTGCCCCGCCCCCTACAACCTCCTCTTCCAATGAGAGCCAGGCGCCCCTGCTTGGATTCGCCAATGAGAGAGGAAGCAGCATACGACGCAGACTAACTGGCCAATCCAAAGTCTCCATCCTCCCGAGGGGGGCGGGGCGTGCCTGGGCGGGCCCTCACTGCCGATTGGTGTCGGGCCGCGGAGTGGCCGGGGAGGTGCCACTGCGTGGATTGAACAGCTCAGCGTTGGGGCGGGTCCCGGGTACCGATTGGCCCGCTCTCCCGGACGGGCGTGGCGATTGGACGCGGCCGTTGTCGTCCACGCGGGCGGGGCGGGGCTCCTGGCGGGGCGAGGGCCCGGGCCTCGGGCGAGCGCTGTGGCGGCGTCATGTCCTCCGAGGTGGCCGCGCGCCGCGACGCCAAGAAGCTGGTGCGCTCCCCCAGCGGCCTGCGCATGGTGCCCGAGCACCGCGCCTTTGGCAGCCCCTTCGGCCTGGAGGAGCCGCAGTGGGTCCCGGATAAGGAGGTAGGTCGCCACCGCCCGCCAGCTTCCCGCCCCCCGTCCGCGCCCTGTTCGCCCGAGACCCCCGTCCGCGCCCAGGATCCCCTTCCGAGGCTAAGGCTACCCGGTCCGCGCCCCAGCCCCGCCGTGCCTCCCTGGTGCCCCGACCCGGGCCCCCGAGGCGCTTCGTCTGGCTCCTGCTGCCCTTCCGGGGCCCCCCACGGCCGCCGTCGGTACCCCGGGTTCCCGGTGACCGCGCTCCGGCCCTCCCGGGGCCTTGGGCACAGTGCCCTCTGCCTGGTTCCCTCTCGGGGCGTCCAGGCTCGCCCACTCCCCACTTAGGTGGGTCCCGCAAGGACCGCCCCTCCTGCTCCGTCCGGGTCTCGGCCCACCTGCGAGGTCACGTGGGAATTCCACTTCCATTGGATGAGCTGCTCAGCTGGGGCCCCTGAGACGCCGTCGCTGCCCCTGCCCCGTGGTGGGGGGTGGAGAGGCCCCCCGCCCCCTTAGAAGGCGGCGCGCTCCGGGTTGGGGGGGGTGCCGCGCGGTGCGAGCGGAGGGCTGGCTTTGAGTAGGAGGTTGCAGGTGGACAGTAAGGAGGGCGTCCTGGCGGGCACCGCACCTGCTTGCAGGGGTGAGGGGTGGGGAGGCCCCGCGCTGTCCCTGTGGGCGGGGTGGGTGCGGCCCCTTCTGAAGGCCCTTGCGTGGCAGGCCAGGGGGTTTGGACCCGATCCCATAAGCCAGCAGCTCTCAGCTCCGGGAGGCCACGGGGAGGAACTCCGTGCGTTCCTGTAGATCCGTCCGTCCTAAAGAAGTCAGCGCGCCGTGATGGTCGAGTCGCTTTAAGTGACAAGCGCCCCTGCGTCCTGAGACGCCTTCCTCCCCCAGAACCGTAGTTACCGGCGGCAGGCTGTCAGCACCGGAGTGAAATCAGGTGTCCGAGGCGAGGCAGGCCCGCCCGAGCTGGGGAGGGGCGGCGGGGCAGGGCGGCGGCGAGGAGAGGCCCAGGGGCCGCCGCCCCCGCCCTCCTGCCCTCCCCGCCCTCTTGCCCTGCCCGCCGCCGCCCCCGCCCTCCCCACTGTGGCGTGCTCCCCGGGCCCTTCCCTCCCCTTCCCTCCCCTTCCCTCCCCTTCCCTCCCCTTCCCTGTTGCCCTGTTTGTGCTCTTTATTTTGCGCGCTTTTACTCTTGGTGCCGGTGCTCTCTGAACTGACAGCGCGTACCTTCCCCACTTGGGCTCCCCGGTTCGTGCTGTGGAAGGTCAGAGATAAAGGAATGTGTGTCTTTCTCCTGAATGTGTCCGTGTCACAGAGTTCCTTCCTGGGTTACTGGGGCTGACACGTGTTACTGGGGTTGGGGAAGTGGGAATCGCAGGGAGCGTCGTGGGGACGGGCGGGTGAAAGGTCGTGCACAGGGAAGGGAACCGCGCACTCCCGCAGCGGGGAGGGAGGCCGTGAACCTCTGGCACTTAATCTGTGGCCACATCGAGGGTGGTCGGGGAGTGCCCCGCCCGCCCCCCCCAGGAGTCCGGAGAGACTCTGCCCCATTGACCCCCTCGGAACTTTGCCCCGCCGGACTCGGTGGGCGTCTGCAAGGAGTCCCAGAAGGGTGTCTGGACCCAGGCACGGTTCCCCTGCCCCCACTTCTGCACCCTGGGGTAACAGCTATAGCTCCGTGTGCCCTCTTGCCGGGCCCAGGGGTGTTTCCTGGAAAAGTGCCTGTGTTTTCGGGCCTGAGTTGAACAGCAGGAAGTGAGCAGAGTTGGCCTGATCTATTTGAGTCTGTCTCTCTATTGGGGGGGGGGGGCTCCTTTCCACCTAGAAAGAAAGGCCCCTCGGAGCCCCCCTGCCCCCTGCTTGTGGGAATTCTTACTCGTGACCTGAGGAGCCCTGGAGGCCTTCCAGGGAGCCTGGGGGAGGAGGGACGGGAGGGTGGACCTCCGCGAGCTTCGAAAAGGAAGCGGATTTGAAGCCTACTGGGGCCTGGTCCAAGAGGCCAGAGGTTAGCACAGCGAGTGTTCTGGAGGAAAAGAAACAGTCTGGGGCAGAATGGGCTAGGAGGTTCTGGAGGCTCCGGGGGAAGGGGGTGGGGCGGATCCCCTGCCACTAGCCTGGCCCTCAGCTGCCCCCTGCCTGTTCAGTGTGTGTGGGACACCAGGACCCTCGTGTGCAGGGGGGAGACTCGGGTGTTGGGGATGCCGGTAGTGAGAGGCAGGTGGGTCTGGGTGGTTTGGAGTGGGTGAAGGGAAGTAGGTAGAACGTGGCAGGAGGGTGACCCATAGACCCTCAGCCTCCACCCGCTTCCGGTTGTTTGCCAATTAGCATTGCTGACCTATCTGTGGATGGTCCTTCGTGTCTCATCTCGGCCCCGCTTTCCATCGGGTCACTCTGAGGCCAGCCCGTTCCACGTCTGTTGTGTACTTACTAGGTGCCTGACCCTGCATCAGGCTGGTCACGTGGGCCTGCAGGGACGTCCCTTGAGAGTGTTGACAATTTGGGGGGTGTGTGTGTGTGTGTGTGCGCGCGCGCGCGCCTGCCCTGAGCCAGCTGTAGCTCCCAGCCGGCCTCCTGCCCCGGAAATAACAGTTGCTGGTCCCCGAGGATGCACAGTCCGTGGCTCCCTAGTGGCTTCGGGGAGGAGGAAGCCTGGGGGTGGGCTCTCTGGGCACGAGGCCGTGAGGTACTGTTTTAGCCGTAAAAGCCCTGTAGTTTTGCACCCCTCTTTCTTCCAACTTCCGCGCTGGGTATAACCAGCGATGCTGGCAGCTCGGGGCCATCATTTTGACACGTGGATACTCTGTGGTCACAGAAGTGGGAAGGAGAGCACGGGTGTCAGATCAAAACCAAATCCCAAGTTGGGAGAGACTGTTCTAGGCGGGGGGGAGGGGGGGGGAGGGGGGGGACTGCTGCCGGAGGGAGACCCCGAACCCGGGGGATCTGCCGGTGTCTCCGGCCTGGCAAGGGCTTGCTCTGTGCGGGGAGGGACCCAGGACCCAACTGGACGAGAGCAGGTGGGAAGGGGAGGCGTCCACTCAGCGAGGGGGCGCGGATCGTGTGACCTGTGACCTGCGATCGGGGGTTGCGGCACCCCAGGTCAGCCTGTCGCACGCGGGTTGAGGGTGGGATTTCATCCGTGGGCCTGAAGGAAGGAGAGAAGCTTGACTCAGGTTTGAGCAAGCGAAGTGAATGGGCCTTTGTTCCGACCGACGAGTCTGGACAGACAGGGCAGCCGGTCGAGAATGGGGTGAGGAATGGGGATTTGGGGTCCATGTGCAGCCTTGTCACAGGTGGTCGGGGGCAACTGTGAGTCACCGAGGTCACACGGCCAGGGGGTCCTCTGCACACACTTGCCAGGCACAGGACAGGCGGGGGCTTTCACCCGCCTCGGGGACCGCGAGGCGGGGGGCACACCACCTAGCGCATGGGGGTGCTGGGCCCTGTGGCTGCGTAGAAGCCTCTGATGTTGGAGGGGCGCCGGGCGGGCCCAGCACTTGCTCCCGGGGCGGGCTCGTGCCTGGGGCGCTGCGTCCGCCGCTGGCTCAGAGCCCCCGGTGATGGGGGTCTGGGTGGGGAGACGCAGGCGGGCCCTGTCCCGAGAGGAACACGTCTCCTGCGATGCCAGCTGTTTCGCATCCACTGTCACATTCGTCCCCTCCCCAGGACCTCCTGTGTCTCTTTTGAGCTGGTTTTTTAACAGTTTACTGGTTCCCTCACTCATGAAGGAGTTAAATCTTTGAGAGGAGTCATTTAATATTTTAGGAGTAATTCTCTTATTCTCTAGAAAGGATTATCTTTCAATAAAGTACATTAATACATATATTGGGTTTTTTTATTTGTTTAAAAGTATTTTTTTGTTTATTTTTTTTTCGGAGAGGGTGGGAGGGGCGGGGGAGGGAGACAGGATCTGAAGGATCTGCGCTGATCTGTGCCCGAACTCACACACTACGAGATCAGGACCTGAGCGAAGGCAGCACTTAACCGACTGAGCCACCCAGGCGTCCCCTGTGCATATATCGCGAAAACTTATTTTCCGGATTTGTTTGTGTCTGAGAAACCTAAGACAGGGAGTGTCGAGGGCCTGGCTCCAGCCAGCAGGGGGGCGCTGTGGGAGCGGGTGGGCCCCCAGGGAGGACGGGCAGGTGTCCCCAAGCTCTTTTGTTACAGTAGCTTTGTTTTTGACATTCCTTTAAACTCTCTAAATTCTGTTTTCCACCAAAAAACGTTTTTTTTTTTAGAGAGAGCGAGAGCGTGTGCGGGGAAGGGGCAGAGAGAGGGAGAAATTGCCCCAAGCAGGCTCCGCCCGGCGTGCGGGGCTCCAGCTCACGCACCCTTGATACGACTTGGGCCAAAATCCAGAGTCAGACGCTCAGCCACCTGAGCCATCCAGGCCCCCCTCTTCCAACTATTTAGACTTTGAGGGGAGACCCTCGGGGCCAGTGCTGGTCCTGCGGTTGCCCGGGGCACCTCTGGGGCTCCTTGCGCGAGGGTCCGGTGGCGGAGGCCCTTCTGTGACCCGGGCTTGGCCTCTCCTCGCGCTCCACCCCGCGCGCATCCACCAGGAAGCTGACCTTGTGGCACCTGCCTCCCTCTCGTCTCAACTTCCACATCCGCGGGCGCGGGTCCGCCGTGGGCCCCCCCCCCCCACCTCCGAACCAGCACGGAGTCGGGGGCCAGGGGGGTGTGTGCGGTGTGCGGAGCTGGAAAGTTCGCGAGGAGCGCTCCCCGTGCCCCGGCCCCAGTCGCCCCTCCTCCGTGGTGCCTCCTTGCCACCAGCGTCCCGCCCCGCTGCCGGCCAGGCCTGCCTGCGGGGTGAGCGTGGGGGCCCCCCCACCCCCCCCCCAGAGGCCGGAGCCTCCCCCAGCGACCCTAGCGGAGGCGTCTGTCATCTGGCCAGAGTGGCGCTTGTGCGGGACCCTCCTGGTGGGCCCTGCCCCCACTCGTCCTCCCGCCCTGCGGTGGTGCTGGGGGGCGGGGCCTCAGGCTCGGTAGGGTGGGTGAGGGGGGCCGGCCGCCCGTGTCTGGGCTGTGGCCGCCCTCGCCCTGGTTCCAGGCCCGCGGCTGCCGGCACGCGGCTCGCGCGTGTGGTTTCTGTTCCCTCCTGGTGCAGTTCGTTCATCAGACACCATAGCAGTTCTTTGGCCGTATTTTTACTCTCGTCTCTGCCTTTTTTTTTTCCTTCCCATTCTCTTCATGTTAAATTGCTCCGTTGAGAATTTTAGAAGGCTCTCTTCTGTTACGTAATCAGAAAGTTACTTGTCTTGAAGATCTGCCCGTTTTCTGAATCACTTCGTTGCCTATTTACAGTAATAAAATCCTACGTCGCTTACGTTGCTAAGCACATTTTACGTCCTGGCTGTCGCCTTACATTTACAGGTTGGTCTTGGGGCGCCTGGGTGGCTCAGCCGGTTGAGCGTCTGACTCTGGATTTGGGCTCAGGTCACGATCTCGGGGTCGTGGGACTGAGCCCTGCGTCGGGCTCTGTGCTGAGTGTGGAGCCTGCTGGAGATTCTCTCCCCCTCCCTGCCCCTCCCTCTCAAATAAAAACAAAATAAGATAGAAATTGGTCTTTCAACGTACCCGGACACACAAGCCCTACAGTAAGCGTGAGACCGTCTTTGTTAGCGTTGCTGGAGAGGGAGCAAGAGAGGGGCCGCCACGGGAGACCCCAGGAGGCGCCCGAGCCTTCCCGCGGAGTGAGGCAGGCTCTCCGGGCTGCTGGGCCTCACCAGTCACACCCTCGCTGTCGGTTTTTTCCAGTGGATTCTGTGGCTGGCACTGCGGGGGTCATACAGAGGCTGGGGCCCTGCCACGCTTCCAAGGCCCGAGTTCCAGAACTCACAAAAGGGAGAGGCAGCGGCAGGGCAGCGAGTATCCAGCTCACAATCAAAGCCGGTGGGGATTCTGTAGATGATTCTGGAAGGCCAAGGTGGGCCAAGCCCCGTATCCACGTCCAGAAAGCAGCTTAGGAGCAACGGGGTAACAAGAAACTGTTAGTCACACGATCTCGAAAAGCTTAGACCCCGCTCCCAGTGCGGGGGCAGCGGCCATATGGAGCCCGTCTGGCTGCAGGGTGGTGTCTGAAAAGGGTGCCCGCCGTGGGAGGACGCGTGCCAAGGCCCAGCGTGGCTGTGGGTCCGAGGGCCCTTCCAGGAGCATTGCGGGGTCCCGGCACCCCTGGCCTCTGCTCTGGATCAACACAGGTTCACGGGCACTTGGCTCCGTCTCGGATCCCTTCAGAGCTACTCGCTTGCCCGACTCGCGTGCGCCAGCCTACGGCTGCCTGGAGGAGGCCGAGGCCCAGAGGGGACACGCAGAGCCAGGGGAGAGGTCACCCGGCGGGAGGCGTGGGCTGGTGCTTGCCCCTGCTGCCCTGCGGGACGAGCGTGCCCCTGGCTGAGTGGAGAGAAGGTGGTGGGTGGGGACGAGGGAAGGACACTGGGGGACGGCTCCAGCTGGGCAGGACTGACGGGTTTGCCCGGGTTGCGTGCGGTCTGGCTGTCCTATGATCAGAAGGCCTCCTGCGGGCGGGCGCTGCCCGTGGGGCCGGGAGGGGCTCTCCCACGGCGGGGCAAGCTGAGCGTCGTCAGCGGCGGGATGGCCCGTCGGTGCTTCGCGGCAGGTCTGGAGCGACTCTTGGCTTGTGTTAGAGAAGAAACCCGAGCTCGTCCCTTTGGTGACGATGTGGCCATTTGGAGTCCCTTGTCTTCAGTGCCGGTCGCACGGCCGCTGCACTCAGTCTGTTCCCTGCGCGCTGGGGTGAGGGAGGCCTCCCCTGCAGCACAGCGCCGTGGTCCCTGCCCTCCCGGGCGCTGCGGGGCCTGGACACCTGTCCCCCGGAGCCCAGCCGCCGGTTCCCTCTGCTTCCCTTACTCCCAGGAGGATTTGGGGGCATTTCCGGGGCCTGGCGGTGACCGCCTTTAACCCATATCCGACCCGCACCATCCACATCCCGCTTCAGCCTCATCCCGATGCACGTGTGGCCATGTCACTGAGGGACTCGAGGTGTCCCTCGTGGGGGCCTCCCCCCCCGTTCGGCCGCCACGTCACCTATTTCACCTAGAAAGCGATGCTCGCGTGTCGGGGCCACTTCCCGCTAGTTCCAGCCGTGGAATCACGTGGTCCTTCCGGGACTCCGACCCGTGGTTCCGGCACCAGAACTGGGGGTCCTTAGGTGGCTGCCCCAGCGTGGCCGTTCGGGCTCTGACCGCTGCCCCCGGCGTCCCCGAGATGCCCCCCGAGCTCATGCCCTGTCCCTGGCCTGTGGGACCCGGAGCCCACCTGTGCCTGCGACGTGTCACCCCCCCCCGTCACGGGGCGGCAGGGCGGCTCTCCCGGCAGCACCCCGAGCTGGGTCCTGACGCTCCTTCCCTCCTAGTGCCCGAGGTGCATGCAGTGTGACGCCAAGTTTGACTTCCTGACCAGAAAGGTGAGCTGAGGCCGTCGGGTGGGGGCCAGGCCGGCATCGAGCCCCTTGGGGGGCGGCCGACGCACCTGAGTGTCCTGGGGGCTGCCTGAGAACAGCAGACGGTGACCCACGCCCGTGCCACCAGCTGGGCGCCGCCACACCTGTGGGTCTTGCCCTCAAAGGGGTGTCGTCCTCTGAAGAGGTGGGGCGTCCTGGCAGGTGGGCCGGGGACGCAGGGCGGCCTGCCGTGTGCGCGGCGCCCTTGGCAGCCCCTCCTTCCAGTGGCGAAGACCAGCGCGGGGCCGCATGTGTAGACGGGTGGTCCCGAGGGGGGGGGGGCACGGGGGGGCAGTCCTCTGTCCCCTCAGCACCACCCCTGCGCCCGCAGCACCACTGTCGCCGGTGTGGGAAGTGCTTCTGTGACAAGTGCTGTGGCCAGAAGGTGCCGCTGCGGCGCATGTGTTTCGTGGACCCTGTGCGGCAGTGCGCCGAGTGCGCCCTGGTGTCGCACAAGGAGGCAGAGTTCTACGACAAGCAGCTCAAGGTGCTCCTGAGCGGTAAGCCCGGGTCGCCGGGTCCTGGGTGTCCGTCTGGCGGGCGACCTGGAAGAGCGCTGTCTCCGCCCCCCCCCCCCCCCCCCCCCCCGTGGTCTCCCTCCTGCCACCTGTCCCGCGATCCTTCCGGGCCGGTTCTGTGCGCCTTCTGTCCCGTTCCGGTGCCGCCCTGGCTCCCCTGGGAGCGTGTGGGTGCCTCGTGGGGAAGGACGGGACGTTGCCGGCAGCATTGAGGGTGCGCAGAACCTCTCCCGATAGCAGTGCCCTGTGCTTTACAAAACTGCAGCATCTCCTCCGTCATGGCCTTGCCGCCTCACCTCGGGGACCTGCGGGCACAGCCACCGCTGTTGACTCACTTGGTCTCATCTCGTCCCGTGTGCGCGCCTCCCGGGGAGCTGGCCTTGCCGGGCGGGGGGGCGGTGAGGGGTGGAGGGGCTGGTTGTGTTCTCACGTTTGTTTTTGTATCCTAAGGAGCTACTTTTCTCGTAACTTTCGGAAACTCTGAGAAGCCAGAAACCATGGTTTGTCGTCTCTCCAACAACCAGAGGTGAGAGGCAGAGGCTGCTGGGCACGGACAGCCTTGTCACATCGGCCCCGGGGTAACGTGGTGCGGACACCCTGTTTCCTAGGTACTTGCTTCTGGATGGGGACAGCCGCCACGAGATCGACATTGCACACATTTCGACTGTGCAGATCCTCACGGAAGGCTTTCCGCCCGGAGGTGAGTGCGGCAGGAAGTCTGGTGCCGGCGCGGGCGACTTTGGGGATGACACAGGGGCCTCGAGGACAGAGTCTGTCGGCAGGGTCTCTGAGGAGCCAGCCTGTCGTCCTCTAGGGGCTTGGATTTAGTACATGGTTTTAGGAACTTGCCAGGTGAATGGGGCTTAAAGTGTAAGATAGCGAATTCAGGAGAACCTGCCTGAGCGTGTCACATACAAGCTCTTCGGTACCGTTTATCGTTGGCCTCAAACCAAGGATGACGTTCCCAGTGCAGCGGCGTCATCCGTGTGCTCAGAAGGGTGTGGCGTGGTGGCTGATTGGGAACTAGCACTTCCTGCTCCTGTCAGGCACCCGTGGGGACGAGATTCCTTTCCATTTCCTCGGTGAGCTTCCAGAACGTTCAGCCCATTCTGGATCTTTCCACCTGAACTTCTACGCTTCTGGCTGTTTTTCCACGGGAAGAGAGTTTGCATTCCGTGCTGACAAAAACCCACGTGACTTAATCCTTCTTGCTTTCTGTTTTCTGATTGGCTCTTGGTTGTTCTCCTCTCCTGCCTGCCCGCCTTCTTGATGTAGAAAAAGACACTCACACTTACACCAGCCTCCTGGGGAGCCAGCCCGCCTCTGAAGGTCAGCCACCTGCTACCCTCCTCCGGCCCTGCTGCCGCCACCGGGCAGTCCAGCCCGGGCCACGCCTCTGAAATGCACAGTCACTTCTGTTGGTCGATTTGAAAGGGGGTTGGGCCCCAGACGCGGGTATATAAAGCATGAATGGAAACATCGGGGGTAGAGATGGATTTGATCTGCTGGGTTTCTCAGCCCTGAGGGGGTTTAGCGTTGCGTCTAGCGGCCCTAAGCCGGCCGAGCGCAGGGGCAGCGGGGCACGGCCGGCGCCCTCCCGCCCCTTCCCAGCCAGCTCCGCACTTCGGCCTGAGCTCCCGGATGCCGATGCCGAGGTCACAGGGCCAGGCCAGCGCTCCGCCGCCTCTGTGCCCTCCGCACGGTGTGCTCAGGGATTCCAGGCTGCTTGCCGGTGGCAGGGTGGGCATCGAAGACCCCCGGGTACAGAAGGCAGGGCCCAGAGAAGCTGGGGGTCAGCGGGGGTGTTCCTGTGCCTGCCTCCCGCTAGGAAGGCCACCTCGTCCCGGCCCCTCCCGGGCCAGGGAGAAGGCCACATCCCAGCTGGCCTGGTGCATGGTCTCCCTGGGCGGGGCCCGGGGGCTTCTGGCGCCACACGCCCCCTTCTGGAAATTCTGGGGGTGCAATGAACGCCGCCGTGCCAGAAGTTTTCCAGAATCTTTAAAACCATAGACCCTTGTCTTCCCTGGGGCTGGTGGGGGCAGGTGGCACACTTGCCTGAGGTGACGGTGGCCGAAGGAGCTGCCTGCCGGCCTGTGGAGAGCCAGGTGGTGCGTGTTCTTAGCTTTGCCGGCTGCCTGGATCTTTGCAAAGTGCAGAAGCAACTAGAGATGACCCAGGAACGTGGCCGTGGCTGTGCCGATTAAACCTTACTTAGAGAAGCAGGGGGTGGGCAGAGTCGTGGTCTGCCAGTGGGGGCACTCGCCTCAAGGGGTCCCATCAGGAACCAGCCTGTCCACACGCACGGATGGTCAGGCCTCTGATTGTCCGCGGGGGTCATCTGCAGTCCGTGGACCCCAGGGGAGAGGTGGGCCCTTGGTTTTGACTCAGAGATCAGTGTCTGCTAGAAGGAATCTTCCACAAGGTGGAGTCCTGCTCAAAAATGGAGCTTGCACGTTGAAGCGGAGCAGAAAAGCCGTAGACGGGTTTCACGGTGACGCTTGGTCCCCACGGGACCGTTCTGTGGTCAAGGCCGTGAGAGCCACCCGTCCTTGAGCGGCTGGTTGTGGGAACAGCCGGGTGCGGCCTGCAGAGGCCGGTCCCCTCACTGCATCTCTGCAGGGGCTCACACGGCAGGGTGGGTGTCAGCACCTCTCTGGTGCTGGTCCCCGCTGGTCCCTCAGCCTGTATGCCAGCTCTCGACAGCAGGATGGCTCCGAGGCGGGAGCGACGGCCAGTGGGATCAGTACTGGCGTGGAGCCAGCCCTGGCTGGGTTCCCTGACCACAGGAGTCCCCACGTGGGACCGGGTGGCACTGTGGGTTTTCTCTCGGCTCAGTGATGTGGTTTTTCCTGGGCCCTGGAGGGCCAGGCGACTCGGTTCCTTTCCCATCCTGTGAATTTGGGGTCATCTTCCAGACGTCCACCGGTGCCCCTGGGACCCCCGCACCAGCACGAGGGGTGGGAAGGAGGCACCCTGGCCTCCACCGCAAGGGCACGTGGGATCCTGGGGTCCCCGCGGGCCTCACCTCGTCTCCCTTCTCCAGGAGGCAACGCACGGGCCACAGGCATGTCCCTGCGGTTTGCAGCACCGGGGGCGGAGGGCCTGACGCAGCTGAAGCTGACGGCCGGGGAGGACGCACACGCCAGCAGGAGGCAGTCGACGGCGTGGCTGGCGGCCATGCACAAGGTACCTGGTGGGCTGCGGTGGGCAGGGCTCGGGAGGCGGGGCCCTTCTTTAGGTACAGGCCCACCTCTCCCAGAGGAAGCCCTGCCCGCCCGGTGGGGGTGGGGGGAGCCCGTAGCAGCTGGGCACGGGACTGGTCACACTTCTTTCGTCACGTCGTAGGCCACCAAGCTCCTCTACGAGTCGAGGGACCAGTGACTCCATGTGGGACGGACCGTCAGCAGGGGACCGTGGAGCCAGCTCTGCACACACAGGCAACTAACCCCACACGTGCTGGGAAACGCAAGTCGAGCGTTTGGAGAAACAGATCTAGTGCGATATGCACAGCTCGTTAACACTCTAAACAGCTTCGTGCTTTAGAGTTTGTGCACTATCCTGTTGATACTTAATTGGAGGCGGGAGAGACTCAGCTACACTACTCACTACTGCTGAACTCTTTTTAGCGTAACTTCAACCATATTTTTATGGGTGCCCAGGTTTGCTAGAAGGTTCTGGCCCCTCGGTGTTCACTCTTGCAGAGTAATGATTTGGGCAGTGGGAAGTCGGGCCCGATCTGTTTGCGATCCTGGTTTCTAGTGCGTCAGTTTACAGTCTCCCTGAGCCCGTTTTATAGACTGTCCACTTACCGCATCACTAATCTGGGCTACGAACAAACCTTTGACACTTCACTGAGGGGGAGAAGCCAGCTTTGCTTTTTGTACTTTCACTTACTATTTCCCTTTATTAAAATAATTGTACAACAATTTGTATATAAAGCTTATGATTAAAACTTATTTTGAAACTAACAGATCGGCCCTCGCCTCACTGTGTCCGGAAAACCCGAGCTCTCGTGCCACGGCTCCGCTCTGGGTCCAAAACACAAGACTCGCAGCCGCCGGTGGGAGACAGCGGTTTATTGTGCACGTTTACACGGCCTCTGCGGCGGTGGCTTCCAGCAGCAGAGGCTGCCCCACGGGCGCTCACTTTTCGTCAGCACACTGTGTACAATCTCTGCTTACAGGTGCCTGGCTACACGTTTATACATGAATTACAGGACTCATACATGGAAAATAAAGCCTAAGGGCCTGGATTTTAATGAGAGAAAAAAAAAACATTTCCATCATTCTGGTAGTTTCGAATGATCTAGTCAAAAAATACTTTTGGTATATAAAAGTCTGTACGTACAGTTCAAACTCAAGCGCCTTACTTGAAGTCCGGACCGGGCACAGGTTATTGCATCGTGGCCGGGCCAGACCCGGGAGGCTGGGCCCCCCACCCCAGCTGCCCCTCCTGACATGCAGGCACCCCCACATCTGCCCCACCCTGACCTTGGGCTGCCGGCCCGTGGGCTGCACATAGTGCAGAGGAGGGGACGGTGCTATCTCGAGGCTCCTGACTGCTCGTCACTTGGTATTAAGGGCTCTGGAGCCCGGGACGCGTGTAGGTGACCTCTGCCAATGCTCAGCACACACGCATCACGCCCCACCAATGCCAGAAGCTTCCGCACAGGGGCCCTCTCGGTAGGGAGAGGAAGAGATGCGTGTGGTCGGGGTGGAGAGGATGGCGGGCGGCTGCGATTTCCGGTAGCAGGGGGCGCACACCTCACAGCAGCTGCGCGTTCTCAGTGCTGGGGTGGAGGGACGTAGAGGAAGGCCTTGGGGCCAAAGTCAGAGGGTTCGTCTTCACTGGCAACTGACCAGGGGTAAATGACAGAGCTGCTCATTGGCAACGGGGACAGCTGTTTAGAAAGCTGCATATTTATTTGGATTTACAGTAATTGGCAAAATTCAATCTTCCTGGAGGCAAAAGTACCTCTCCCAGTTACGGGCAAACTGAAGAAAGGGCCTCACCGAGAAACTGCAGGGATTTCACATTGTGGATGCTGTCTGCGCAAGTGAGCACCATTATAAACACGTCTAGCTGCAGCTCCCGCAGAAACGGCAGGGCGGTCTCCCCGGCGGCTCCTCGCGGCGGGCAAGCGCGGGCAGCGCTCCAGACGGAAGCTCAGGCTAGCGTTCGCTGTCGGGGTTTGATCCGTGGATACAACTGCGAAGCGACGGAAACAGTTAGGACGAGGGCACGGCACGCCGAGCGGGAAGGGGCGCCCGGTGGTGCCCGGACGGCCGCCACTCGGCTGCCACGCGCCTGCCGAGACCCCGACTCCCCCTACAAGCCGCGCCCCCCAACCCCGGAGAACCTCTCTCGCAGCACCTGGCACCGCCTCAAATCCGCGCCGGTGGCCATAAGCCCCCAGCTCCCTCGAGGCACGCGGGGGGAGCACAGCGGCACCTGCTCTAAGGTCTGGTGTAGTTACAAACGCAACAGAGGGAGCAACGTGTGGGCTCCCCACCCCGGGCCGTTTCTGGGCTGCAGACAGTGGTGGCTGGCTGCCTGCCCGGGCTCCTGCATCAGGCGGCTGGGGGCTCCTCCGCCGGCACCCCCGCTGCTCCCACGGTGTGAGTGTGGGGCCTGCCGGATCCCCGTGCCAACTCCGCCAACTTGCCCGTTACGAGGGTGACGCAGAGAGCGGACGAGGGCAGCCACCCGCCGTGCTCACCCTGCAGCGTGCGACCCCGCACAAAGCCCGGCGCCCTGCGGTTTACGGCTGGGCGGAGGGGACAGGACTTGCAGGAGTGACGGCAGCAGGGGTGGCCGACCCCGGACGAGCGGGCTCACGGTGCTTACCCCCAGCAGGTTTTTGGGCACGTAGCCCTCCCGGTCCCCAAGGCGAGCCCACCACCACTCGGTTTCACTCTCGTCCTTGCGCCTCAGGATGGTGATGGCATCCCCCTCGTGGAAGGACAGCTCGTCGCTGTTCTGGGCCTCGTAGCCCCACAGGGCGTACACCACTCCTTTGTTCATCACGCCCAGCTTCTCCTGCACCCCTGGAACGACAGGGCGAGCGGTCAGGTGTCCGCAGAGGGCGGGCCGCCGGCCGGGGCCGTGTCAAGACCCTGACGAGTCGTGCTACTGCTGTGTTGGGTCCCGGGGCCGAGGCGTGTTGCCGGACCAGGCACGCCGTGCGGTGAAAAGTCACGACTCACACCCAGAACTACTTCCAGAAGTCGATGGCCAAAGAGGCGGTGCGGCCGCTCCCGGGTCGGGGAGGCCCTCGACAACGCACCGCCTCGCCACAGCCACCAAGCAAGCTCGTGCCCCAAGTGACCACGGGGACCCCGAGAAAGGCCCGGGTACCTCCCGCCTCCGTCCCGCCGGCACAGCTGTCCCTGTGACCACGGCCCCCACGAGCTCACCACTGCCCCTGTGCTCGGAGCCCGGAGCCCGCCTCAGCGAGCCAGAGCATCCCCAGGTTTACCACAGGGCAGGGCCACGGCGCCCGAGCCCGGGGTGGAGCCGGCAACCTGCGGCTCTCTCACCCTCAGAAAGGCCGATCCTGGCTCAAGCGGCTTAGTCACGACAGGGCGAGCGCCACTCCGTGGCTCACTCGCCGATGGTCACCCCAGGCCGGGGACGTGGGTGCTCCCCCGCAGGCGGACCCTGGAGCGCCTTCGGCTGTGCTTCAAGCCCCGGCGCGCCCCAGAAACGTACAGGCCCCCAAACCCCCCAGCGGCTCTGCCCAGAGGCACCGCATCCACACAGAAGCACGGTTTTTAGCGACCAGGCACAGAATCTTTCCGCAACACGGCCCTTCAAACAGGTTTTCAGGAAGGAGCCCAAGGGACGGCGTGACCTCCATCCCGAGGAGCTTGGCGGGTGGCTCCCAAAATGGAAGGGGGCTCCTCCCCGGCCCCGCAGCACCGCGCCCAGGGGAAGGGCCCCCGCCCCGTGCCAAGACGCCCACGTACCGTAGAGGAACTGGGAACACTGGATGTAGCCTTCCTCCGTCTCTTCACACTTGTCCGCGGCGGTTTCGATGTCGCTGATGGTGGAGGCAAAAATGGCAGCGCCGCTCTCCACCAGCTGTTTGCAGAGGTGGACGCTGTTGCAAGAGGCGGCGCAGTGCAGCGGCGTCCTGGAACGGAGAGCGGGTGAAGGCACGCGAGGTGCTGCCCGGCCGGCCAGGCCCCGGCGGCCTCCCGGGGGCCTCCGGGGCCGTGCTGCGCCTCGAGGCCCAAAGGTTCCCGCGTCGGTCCTCGAAACGGCAGGACTCCTGCTGGCCCGTCTGTCTCTCAGCCGGGCCGCCGCCCGCTGCTGGGCGGTGGGGCCTCGGGGGCGGGGGGGGGGGGGGTAGAGGCTGGGAAGCGGCCTATCAAGTAGGTGCCCCTCACGCGAGAGCAGGGGCGCGCTGCGCACGGCTGACGCGCCTTCACGCGGCCATGGCGGTAGGCGTTGGACGGATTTTGCCACAATTAAAAAACCCCAGATGTTCAAACCACACAAACAGGAGCCTGACGTTGCCAACAAGACCTAGCAGAGGCCTGGGGGCCCCGCACAGCAGCCCAAGGGCCCTGCGGGCAAACACCGACAAGGCAACCGCAAAGCGGGACTGAGTTTCTGCCACGCAGGTTATCCGGCCATTTCAAACCCGACGAAGAGTGACACTTTGCAAAACGCGCAGCCCGCGAAGTTGCTAGCACGTATGCGAAGACACGATCCCAGCTGTGCCTTTCACGAGAGGACTCATGAAACTAAAGTGGGGAGGAGGGGACCAGGCCAGGCGGCCCCGGGGTGCGACAGTAGGCCCGCCCACCCGTGTCCGCTTCTGCACTCGCCCGACTCCTGGACCGGGGGCCTCCTCCTACTGTAGGCCACGTGCCCCAGGGGCCCTCACCAGCCATCGCTGTCGGCAGCGTTCACGTTGACCCCAAAATCCAGCAGGAACTTCACGATGTGGTGGTGGCCGGCGCAGACGGCATTGTGCAGCGGGGTGATCCCTTCGTCATTGGGCTTGCTAGGGTCTTCCACCTGAGGACACAAGGCCCTCGTGAGCCCGGCCTCCCAGCAGACGGGGCAGCCCAGGCCTGCGGCTGCGCTCACTCACCTCGTAGATGACCCTTTGCACCAGGTCAAACTCGCCTTCCAGAGAAGCATCTAGGAGCAGCGCCAGGGGGTTGAACCGGACTCTCAGCCCGTGCCCTGTCCGCTCCGAGTTAGGCTTCTTCAGGTTGGTCCGTTTGCTCTGCCGGGAAGGAAACATGCTTCTGATTTATAGGTAATGTGCCAACGCACCAAGCCGCGGTGGAGACGAGGGACAGGGCGAAAGCCGTGGGCAGCGTGTGCACCCGGCAAGGCTGAGCGGCCCCTGGCATCGAGAGGAACGCCCACTCCCAGGGCCCAGCCAGACCCGTTGTGCCACATGCAGCGTGCTCCGGGGGGACGGCACTGCTCAGGGGCACCCACGGTGGGTGACAGTCAAGCTCGGGAGTCAGCAACTCATTCCTACCCACCCCCGTGGACATTCAC
Source organism: Panthera uncia (assembly GCF_023721935.1). Lineage (NCBI taxonomy): Eukaryota > Metazoa > Chordata > Mammalia > Carnivora > Felidae > Panthera > Panthera uncia. The sequence goes on along the minus strand of NW_026057582.1, from coordinate 1,712,835 downwards.
CTCTCCCTCTCTGCTCCACCAATACTGAGCTCCCACCAGAAGGCTGTCTAGGAGGTTCTCGTCCCCCTCGCCGCCTGGCCCTCAAATCCCGACGGCAGCTCCCCTTCCTCGGGGAAACCTGGCTGGGCCCTCCAGGGAGAGCTCTGCAGCCTTCCACACCTCTTCAGAGCCCCACCAGTGGACTGCGGCACTGTCCTCCCCCTGGGCCTCAGTGAGGGTGGGGACGAGTCTGGCAAGCCCCACAGTCCCCGGAACTACGGCTAACACAGCCGGGTCCTCTACAAACACTGGCTGGCTGACTAGGACGACACCCACCGTAGAGGCTCCAGGCGGGGGCACGGTGGGGGGCAGCAGTGGAGGGGCTTGGTCTTCCCCCGGTGAGGGGGCCTCGGCCCCAGGGCTGGGGACCTGTTCTGTGGACGGCGCTGTGGCCACGTTGTTGTTGTCATCCTCGGCAGGCTCGGCCGTTTGGTGGGTGCTCTGGGGACAGATGAGCCCCTCCGGTTCAGGGGAAGGGAGCTCATTGTCATTGGCGTCCGAAGACGGGGCAGGCTCGGAGGGGAGCGGGGCTGTGGGCTGGGCGGGGCCAGCCTCTCCCAGGTTCCCGTTGGCATTGGTATTTCCATTGTCCACGTCGGCCAGGGTGCCCATGAAGTCCTGCGAGGGGCCGGGCTGGTAGAAAGGGGTGCCCTCCATGCCGCCGGCCAGGGTGTTGAAGCGTTGGTACAGCAGCTTCTGGATGTTGGGCCCCCCGGGGCCCTCGGGCTCCGTGATGGAGCTGCGCTTCTTTAGGGGCCGGGGCGCGTTGGCCAGCTTCCTGCGCAAGGCCTCCAGGTCGGCGTCACTCTGGTAGCGCAGCGGCGAGTGCACGATGGGCGTGAGCTTGGTGGGGCTGAGCGGCCGCGGCAGGCTCTCCACAGTGCCCGTGCCGGTGCCGCCGTCTCCAGGAGGGGCAGGGCTGTCCTGCTCCGGCTCTTTCTCGGCACCTTCCGAAGGCGGCTGGGACTGCGACGTGCTTGTGGCCGGCGACCCGTGAAGAAACGGTAAGGGTGACGGGGACGTTGACCCGGATGGTAAAACGGGTTTACCGTACACTGGAGGAAACACAGAGGACGGGGCAGCTAGAGCATCCTGTGGGGCCAGGGGTCTAGTCACCACATCCCTGCGGTCACACAGGAGGTGGGCTCAGGGGTCTGCTCTGGTGCTAAGTCCTACCTTTAAATCCCGGAGGAAACCTCTGTCCAAAGAACCCCACTGACTCCTTTTGGAAGATAGAATGCCCCTCTTAACTGGTTTTTACATTTGGACTTCCACAATTTAGGCTTTTTCAAATGAAAAAAACAAAAACAAAACATGGCTGCAGGCCCAACTTCCCCACCCCAAACCAACCTTCCTTGTTTCTAAGCCGGGGAGAAAGACCCACCTCTAAACAGCATCTGCGCCCCAGGCCAAGTCTCATGCTACGGAACACAGGCTGCCTCGGACAGGAAGGCCCGGCCTGCTGGCCCAGGCACTGTAGGGCAGGGGGCCAGAGCCCTGCCACAGGTAGCCGGGCTTCCGCTTGGGCGGGGGGGTGGGGGGTGGGCGCTCCCAGGAGTCTGGAAGCTGCAGCCTCTGCCCAAAAGTCTGTGGGGAGGCCCAAGCCTAGAACTGACCTGCAGGACCCCGCTGTGCAGGTCAGAGTCACCTCCTGCCTCCACGTCCGTGGGGCCAGGCTCCACTCTCTCACCCTTCCTAGGACACCCCAGCTCCCAAAGCAGCAGATGCTCCCTTGCCTCCCCTCCAGGGGCTTGGCTCAGTCACCGCCAGGAGGCCAGGAGGACCACGACTGGGCAGAGCACCCTCACCAGCCCCTGGAAAGCCCCTGCACAAATTCCCACAAAGCAGGAGAAAAAGAGGAACCTCCTTCTGGGAACCGGGCTTCCTGAGTACCACAGGAAGGCAGGTGCTGAGGCAGGAAGTCAGTTCCCATGTGATCCAGCTACAAAACTCCACCCATTGCCTTTTACCCCAAACTCACATGGACACCTAAGGCCTCACTGTACACAAGAATTAAAATTTTAATCCCAGGGGCACCTGGGGGGCTCAGTCAGTTCAGTGTCCGACTCTTGGTTTTGGCTGTCATGATCTCACGGTTCTTGACTTCGAGCCCCAAGTTGGGCTCTGTGCTGTTAGGTTGGGATTCTCTCTCTCTCTCCACCCCTCCCCGACCTGTGCTCTGCTTCTCTCAAAAATAAACATTGAAAAAAAAGTTTTTTTAATCCTAAATAGTTTGTGACCCGAATGTAAGGCTATGGACTGGCACTTTAAGTAAAAGTATGACTCCCTAGCCCCAAGACAAGGTACAAACCCACTGTACCTGCTTTAACAGACTTATTTAAGGTGCTGTGCACCGCTGGCTGGTAATTCTTAGGAGGCGTGGCTTGCTGGAGGTACATGGAGTAGATGGAACTTGAATTCACTGTCTGGGGTCCTTTCCTGGGGGACTGTGGCCTTGACCCTTTATCAGCCAGAAAGGGCCTAATGGCCACAGTCAGTGGGAGTTCAGGTTTGCTGTCCCCAGCCGGGAAAGCAGGCGGCCCCGCCGGCGGGTACGTGGGACTCGGCGGCACAGAGATCCTCTGCTGAATCTGCTGTGAGGAAGCAGACGTGTGGCCACCCGAGGTGGGCAGCGGGGCGGGTTTCTGCCGGCTGGGCGGGCCTGCGCCGGGCCTGGGCAAGCTGCCCTCCTTCCTCCTCTCCAGGGAGTTTGTGGAGCCGGGGCCCACGGGCGCAGGGCTGGGGTATGTCCCGTAGCTGGGAGGCAGCTGCTTGCCGACACTGGGGAGGGGGGGTGGCACTTTACCGATCTCGACGCCCTAAATTGAGATGTTAAGAAGAAAAACAGAGTCACCCTTTGAAAAGTTAAGCGTTATTTCTAGCCACAGTCACAAGAGAAAACAAAGTCGGACTTGTAATCCTTCAAATCAGCTTGTGACCGGGCACAGGGCCCACCGTGGGAATCAGGCCCATCACCCGCCCACGATGGAACAATCCTGAGCGAAACACATCTCCACTTGCAGGCGCTCAGTGCTGAGGGACCACGGTCTTCTTCAGACTCGGTCATAATTTAGATACAAGCAGGATTAACTTGCCTCGTGACACCTCCCACCTCACAGCCCTCAGATGAAGATAAAGGCTGAACAGTGATACAGCGAGGACCCTGTCTGTGTTTTGTGACAGGGACAAACGGCCTACCAGCTTCTCTGTGGCTCCTAAAGTTGACAAGGGCACAGGCTGGCTCGAGACGGCCCCTTGCTTGAGAGGACCCTCCACGCTTGAGTCCTTCCAGTCCACACTGGCGATCTGCGTCGGCTTCACTGAAGAACTAGAATTTTGTTTTAACGTTGGCCAGTTTCCATCATTGGCTTGAAAAGAACACAGAATTTGAGTATAATTTTTCCTCGGTGTAGCTGAACCAACCTAAGAACAGCCCTCTGCTAGAAACAAAGATCGGCTGTGATGGAGCTCCGTTACCCAGGCGGCCGGCCACCCCTGCCCGCACACAGGCTTGTGCACAGCAAGACCAAGGGCGGCGTCTGCTGGCCAGGCCCCGCCAGCGCCCGCACCGCCTTCCCGTGTACAGAGACTCAGTCACCGTGCACAGGGCTGCTCCAACCCAGGCGAGGGGCCGGAGGACGGTGGAAACGCTCCCGGGCCCCTATCTAAATGCAGGTCAAATCGACTACATCGACACCAGGAAATAAAATGAGCCCGAGCACTTACTTTTCAAACATTACTTACAAAACCAGTCACATACAGCAACGGTCACATACAGCAATAGAAACCAAAGATTTATCCTTTGACTTCATAACAGGCTTGACCTGTACCACCTTCCACATTAAAAGAAAAATTTGCCTTTCCTCTGTTAGAAACTTCTATCCTCTCAAAATAACTTAAGAGCAGAAGAGGCCAGTACAAGCTCCCCTGATTGGCGTAGCCAGTTATCATTCCGTTGCAGTGATCAGAAAGCAAAGTCACGTCCAGGTTTTTAGGAAAGCTGCTGAAAAGCTGCTCTTTAACAAGGCACTTTCCAAACTGAAAAAGGGTGCAGAAGCGACCCCTCCAAGCAGCCACAGCCACGTGAGTACATTCTAGCACCTGCAGGGGCCACGTTACAGCCTCCGACTCAGGCTCCCGCTGCCGGGGCAGGCCCAGGTGCCGGACTGGACCCGAGTGGAGAACACCCAGCCATCAGCCACAGGGAACGCAAAGCAAGCAGAAGGGACTGCTCTGGGCGCTTCTGACAGCGACAGCACATCCTGGCTCCTCACCCACCCAGCCAGCGCCAGCAGGTGGGCATAACTAAGGAGCAGGAGGAAAGCCACTCCCCCTCAGAACAACAGCGCCAGAGCCAAGACCTGAGACCCGGGAGACAGCGTGCTCCGAGCCCAAGTGCGGAAGGCCCTCCTGTGCAGTGACCTCTGGGTGCCCTCGCCGGGCCCTGTCAGCGGCAGCCTCACGCGGCGCCAGCCGGGCCGCAAGGGTGCTGGTGAGGCAGTCCAGGGCCCCAGCCCGGACCACCCTGCTCCGTGCGTCCGGTCAGCCGCTTCCAGGCAAGAAGCGCGTGCGCCTTCACGAACCCTCGGCTGTACCTTAGATCTGGGGGCCGTCTGGGGGGGAGGGGTGTGGGCCAGAAGCACGCAGGCTCAGCAAGGGTACGCGGAGGTGGCAACTGGGCCGATGGGGAAAAGAGCAGGGCCCAGCAGACCAGGGAGGGAGGGAGGGGCCGGCCCCAGGGGTCTCAGAGAGTGGCGCCGGCCAGCTGCTCCAAAAATCCACAACGGGAGCCCCAAAGGGACTGAAAAAGGGACCGGGAATTTCCTTCTTCGGACAGGGGGTGCAGAGGAAAGAGCCTTTATTTTTACTATAAAGGATTAAAAGGGACGATTATCTTCAAGTACGATGGGAGGTTCTCGCACAGGAGGTAAAACTAAAGTTTTTAACGAACTCAAAAAATCATCTGGATTTCCTAAAACAAAACCCAAAATCCCCTGCTGTGCCAGCATCTGTCAGACCCCTTCCTGAGGAGGGTGTGGTGTGTGGCCCGGCCCAAGCTTCACACCTGTCTGTTGAAGGAAGGGACAAATTGCGTTTATGTGGCATTTTTCTCAAGCCTAGATGTGATGAGCAGACCCTTCTCAGTTTGGAAAAATAAACGATTGCTGATTCAGCAGTATCAGAAAGGGCCAGAGCCCCCACTGGGCCTGCCAGCTGACGTACAGTTTGCAAACGAGTCTGCAGAGTGCCCTGAGGGGCTGAGGTCAGGCCCGACGTCGAGGTCTGATACTGTCCGCGAGCTGGTCACTCTGGGCTTCCCGTGGCCATCTGTGTGACACGGCACCAGAAGGACAGTCGACAGCATGAGTTAGGGTCCCCACGGGGAGGTTTCTCACCCCAGCTCCACACCTGGGCGGGATTCTGTCCCCAGTGTGGGGGACACAGGTTTCTTGTGTGCGGTCACCTTACACTGCAGTGGAAAGAACAAGGCTGGTGCTGAACTTCTGAAAGACACATTCTCCAGGCCCGGAAGGGTGTCCTTTCCTCAAAACCCTTGTGAGGCGGCCCAGCCTCACACACCCACAGAGAAGAGGGGAATGGGAGACGTCCTTGGCTTGGGAAGTCAGCAGAGGGGCGCCTGGGGGGCTCAGTCGGTTGAGCGTCCGACTTTGGCTCAGGTCATGATCTCGTGGCTTGTGAGTTCGAGCCCCACGTCGGGCTCACTGCTGTCAGCCCGTCAGCACAGAGCCCACTTCGCATCCTCTGTCTCCCTCTCTCTGCCCCTCCCCCACTTGCACTCTCCCCAAAATAAATACATATATAAATAAACGAACAAACAAATAAATAAATAATAAAACAAAGTGAGCAGAGAAGTAGCTGGCTGTACTAATTATCTGCCCTGGAAACAAACACCTACTCCCACAGTGGGGCGGTTCAAACTATAAATAACCGCTTCTCAAAGAAAGCTGCAATTAGAGACTCGCACCAACCATGCACTCCACGTGGCTGCTGAGACACGGCCGTGGAGAGAGCCCAGCCAGGGCGCGTGGCCCACGACGGCTGGTGACGCTTATCCTGCCGGGGTCACAACAAGCCCTGACACCCCACAGCAGGAGTGGCAGACTTGTTGCTGCTCAGACTGGGCAACAGGGAAGAGAACACGAGCGAACGGAAGACTGCCAAGCTCCACCCCCAATCCTGACAACAGGGGCCTGGCCCAGCCTGGCTCAGCCTGGCTCAGCACGGCCTAGCATGGCCGGCCCGGCCCGGCCCGGCCCAGCCCTGGACTGGTGAGTGAGGGAAGGCCGTGCGGTTTGCACCTGTGCTCCGCAATTCCACGTCTTACGGGGAGACGTTCAGCCCAGCGTAAAGAAAATCTTACTGCAAAGCAGCTCTGGCTTCCTCATGTTTGGAAAGCAGCCGCCTTCTTCCGAGAAGGGAGAGCAGCCTCCCCATGGAGAACCCAGCCTGCCCTTGGTTGGGAACCGGAGGCTGCACAAGGCTTCCCAGCGTCCCCAGGAGTGCTACTCGCTAGCACGGTGCTGGTCCCACCGCACGATTCGGTGTGGCCGAGGGCCAGAGTGATGGTCTGCAGACCTCTGGATTGGTTATGAACGCGCCGAGTGGGGAAAGGGAAGACCAGCCCCAGCGCACTGTCCACGGACAGGCTACCCCTCTGCCGGGATGGGCAGCAGGCGCAAGCGCCCTCACCCGGACACAAAACCTGCGGCACGAGCGGATCAGGTCCGAAGTATTCTGTGGTTTGAAAAGCCACACAGTAAGACACTCAGCTCAATAAAGAGAAATCTGTTCTCATTTTGGGGCCGTATCGCTGCCGTGGTGGCGCACAGCTCCCCAACACCGCCCTAGCGGACCGAGGGGGAGACAGTACTTGGGGGAGACTGAGGGTGGGCAGAGCCTGGGGCGTACCGTGGCGGCCTCCTCTGAGGTTCCTGGCCCCCAGGGTGCCCCTTCCCTGTTCACCTGCTTTCCTCCAAGACGAGGGCCCGGGCCACTCACCGGATTTGGATCTTCCGTGGGCAGCACTTGAGGCGATAGTGAGAGACTGGGGCTTTATGGGGTCCCCTGGGACAGAATAGCCACCGGCACTGGGGACCTGGATATAAGGCCCCACTGCAGCAACCCTGCCAGGCGTGCTGAGCGGCGACTGCGGTGACGACGTGCCATTCACACGGCTCAGCTACAAAATGGGAAGAAATGAGAGTTAAGGTTCTCCTAAATTAAAGAAATCACAAGCCTAGTATGACTGACTGCTCTCACCTGAGCCGCTCACTAAATAATGTGCCCTCAGGAAGCTCCATCACTCTAAAAAATCAGTATCTAGAAAGGGCAAGTGTTGAAAGAAGGGCCTCAACCCACAGTCCCACACAAGTGATTCTCTTTGACAACTCCTACCTATTTGCGAGCTGGGAGAAACAGGGGCTGGTGATGGAATAGAACAGCTTCCCAGGACACCTCTGCGGAACCCTCTATACTGGGGGATGCTCTCCCTCCCTCCCCGAGGTGGGCAGAGGCATCGGTCAAAGCCTGGGCTCTGAGCCTGGTTTCAAATCCTGCTTTGCCACTTATTCACGGTGCTGCCTTGGGCCAAGTGAAAGTGACCTAATGGCTCTGAACCTCAGTGCCCATGTCTGTAAAGTCAAGCTGAGGCTTGCTGTAAGGACTGAACAAGCCGTGCAGGGCACAGTGACAGGGCCTGGAACCAGGAGACCCTCTGACCAGTGCCCTGAAGACAACCCTGCCATTCTCGGCAAGGACACCACACTACAGCCAAAGACACTGATCACGTGATGCTGCCTAACAACGAGAGGGTCCACAACAGGGATCTGAATGGAGAATCACGGACACCTTAGGGACCCCAGGTAGGCTGTAAGAGATCCATAACCTCCTACAATTGTTTGCAAAATTCTGCATCCATGAGCATGTATCATTTTAGGGAGAGGGTCCAGGATTCTGACAATTGCCCAAAGGGGCCTAGGACCTTTGGGTGGAGACACATTTCTGCAGAGGCACCACATTCTTCAGGATCACCTCAACTATCAGGTGGAATGTAAGAAGTAACGTTTACCTAGCCATCTATGATGGTTCATTTTATGTGTCAACTTGGTTAGGCCATAGATATCTACTCAAACAGGCCTAGATGCTGCTGTGAAGAGACCAACGTTTAAATCACTAGACTGTGAATGAAGCGGACTGTTCTCCACAGCGTGGGTGGGCCGTGTGCAATCGGCTGAAGGACTTGAGAGAGAAAAGACTGACGTGCTCGGAGAAAGAGGCCCCTGGGCCTGCAGACGACCTACAGACCTGAGCAGCGGCATCAAGGGCCCCTGTGTGTCCGGGCTGCAGGTGTCAGGCATGCAGCCTCCACAGCCACGTGAGCGAGTTACTTAAAGTCAGTCTATACACCCAGCAATCACTCTCCACATCCCTGCTCATTCCGCTTCTCTGGAGAGCCCTGACCGATGGAGCACAGCCAGAAAGTGCTGTGTGAGCAAGAGGACGATACTCGAAAGAGCAAGGAGAACCATCATTTGACCATGGTATCTCCCCTGCCAGGTAAGTATGGGAGAACCGTCATTTGAAAACACAGAGTCCTACAGATCAACCACGAACTCTCTGGTTTAAAAAAAAAAGGGGGGGGGGTACATTGGTTTGTAAGTAAGAGATTTCACCTGACACCACTCATTAGGACAAAGAAGTGGCAGTCCCCACCCCTCACCCCAGCCCACCCAGGCAGAGCCCCAGAAGGGCTCTCACTGGTCTCCTGGGAGCTGCCTCCAGAGCCGCAGCAGCTGACAAGAGGTTACTTGTCAAACTGTCGAAGTACCAATTACGGAGTGTGGACGAGGACACTCGGGGAGCTGTTCCCAGCTAGCTGGTGCCCGCGCCCGCCCACCTCCCCGTCCCGCTCCAGCCCTGCACTCAGGCACTGCTTCCTTCAAACCCTGGCGCCACCATGGAAGGCAGGCCAGGAGCCACGCACAGCAGTGCCTCGTCCCCCAAGCTCTTGGGAGTGCTCCTGCTCACTGATGTGCCGAAAGTTAACGGCAGGACTCGGGGACACCGGCGAGGAGGTCAGGGAAAGGGGCCACAGGCCCCGGGATGTGGGATGTTGTAGAGAAGCTGCAAAAGGAGTGAGGTAATGGCCTAGAAAGATACCCATGTTGCAGTTAAAAAAGACGAGGAGAAGAGTGCAAATGATAGAATTCCTACAATTCCATTTTCAATTAAAAATTAAGTACCTTTTTGTCTGTATTAAGCAAAAGACTGGAATCATTAAAACTATCCTGTTTGGAGAATGGGAATAGGGTGGCAGGAACTTTCAAATTTTCTTTTAAGTATTTCTGCACTGTTTTCATTTTCCAATGAGCATTTATTACCTTTGAAAGTCAAAATACCAAATAAAGATTTTTAAAAAGCACTAACCCTTTATAGAGCACTTTGCTGCAGAGTTTACAGAGCCCTCCCACATGGGTTATTCTAAGAATGCTCACGACGACTGCTGGGGCAGGCAGGACATACCAGTTTGCAGCGAGGACTCGAGTCTGCACAGGTCAAGGAATGTGTCCACGTGGCACAGCTTCAAGTGGCAGAGTGGGACCGACCATGCCCGGGTGCTGCCAGGCCAGAACCACAGCTTCCCCGAGGGTGGAGACACAATAGCACAGGGAGGATGGGGGTGGGGAGACAGTGGCTGTGGCTGTGGCCAGGGAGGTTTTGATTTCACATACCAGGAAATAAATGTGGCTTTGGAAAGAGTTTTCTACTGTCTTTTTTTTTTTTTTAATGGTTTATGGCCAATTTATGTTTTATCAGCTGTGGCAGATGGGGGAGCAAAAATGCCATTATAGTGAAGATGTGCAATTGTGCATTGAATCATTTTTAGTAGCTTATCTTACACAAATATTTTCTTTCTCACATGCCTGAATTTTCTTCCCATAAAGACGTTCACGCAGTTCATTGATCCGCTTGTCCATCACGGCCACCTCCATGTTGCGTTTATTCAAGAGTTCCTTCTGCTGCTGGAGCTTTGAAGTCTGTTCCTGGTTAAGCTGATTACGAATCTGCAAAATAAAAAATCCGACTTTTATGATTAGCATTAAACAAATTCTCACTGCCAGGTAAAGTAAAAACAGAAGAAGAAGTAGTAACGCTAAGTACTTATGTGTTTTTATAAAATGCACTGTCACCCATGTGCTCAATGTTCCACAGGTGTACATGGATGGCTCCAGAACGGAGTTCTTCTGTACCTGCAAGCAAACGTCTTCTTTAGAGCACACGGAGTGACTGGTACTAGTGACGGCTACGGAAGATCATGACCGTGGCCCTTGGCAATGGCACTTTACCGAGCATGTCCTCTAGGGACCCAAGGACAGGTGACTGCTCCACCCCACACAGTCCACTGAACGAGGCCTCCTACTGCGGAGGCGGCAAGAAATTCACAAAGGATGGCCTTGCTCTCCAACTGGAATGTGCGGTGGCATTTTAGTGGCTTGTAGCCAGCACTTAAAACAATGAAATACAGAACAGAAGGCGTCAGTGTGTGTACCACACACACAAGGTGAAGCCTTGTTAAGCTCTTTCAGATGCACATGTGTGTGCCAGACAGGAGGCAACGTGGACTTTGTAACCCAGGTTGCAGTCAGAAAACTTGGCAAATGAATCCGCGTAAGTCAATATACTACATCCATCACGCCTCAAAAAAAAAAAAAAAATCCTTAAAAACCCTGCACTTCTGGAGCACCTGGGTGGCTCAGTAGGTTAAGCATCCGACTCTTGGGTTTTGGCTCAGGTCATGATCTCACGGTTTTGTGAGTTTGAGCCCCACGTTGGGCTCTGCGCGGGCAGCACGGAGCCTACTTGAGATTCTCTGTCTCCTTCTCTCTCTGCCCCTCCCCTGCTCACACGGTCTCGGTCTCTCTCAAAAGAAATAAACTTAAAATAAACCCCTGAACTTTTAATAATTGCCTAAAATGTAAAAGAAGCCATACATTCTTTATTTCTATGCATTTACATTAGAGAACTTAACAGCAACAAAAGTAATTTTACTCTCTGTAGTTACATATTTTCATTTCATAAAAATGATATAATAACTTTTCTGGCAAGTGCCAACAGAACTGTAAAACTTGTTTCTGGCTTGAAAAATCATCTGCTGAATGATAACTTCTGAGAAATGGAAATCTTGAGGACTGTTCTGGACTGAATGCGTCATCCCCAAATCCCTATGTTGCCTTCAGTGTGATGGTAGCTGGTGGTGGGGCCCCCGTGACGGGTCGGTGCCTTGTCAGAGGAAGGAGAGAGGCCGGAGCTGTGAGGACACAGCAGGCAGCCAACCCTCACCAGGAACCCAATGTGCCGGTACCCTGCCCTTGGACACCCCGCCCATGCAGCTGTGAGAAAATCGACGTCTGTGGCTAAAGTCCCCCAGTCTGTGGAGGTCTGTGACAGCAGCTGAAGCTGAGTGAGGCGACGATTTAACAACAGGCATCTCTCTCATCAAAACACAGTGTACACAGAGACATCAAACGTCACCGAAAGCTTAACTTTTCCCCCAGTTCATCATATTGCCAATTAAATTCCGTACTGAATCTCTGCACTGAAACGTGCTTAGTGAAAGAGTCACCAAAAAACACACACTGCGTGACTTGCTCATATGAAATTTCCAGAATAGGCAAATCCAGAGACAGCAGAGTCACGGTTGCCAGGTTAGGGGACAGGGGGTGTGGGGTTATGGTGAAGAGGGACGGGGCTTCTTTCGGGGGTGATGGAGACGTTCTAAAATGGACCGTGGTGGTGGATGCAGAACTCTCTGAAGATACTCAAAACCAACTAATTGTACACTCGCCGTGGGTGAACCATATGCTGTGTGAACTAAATCGCAAAGCTGTTTTAAAAATTCTTTGTCCCGGGGGCGCCTGGGTGGCTCAGTAGGTTAACCGTCTGACTCGATTTTGGCTCAGATCACGATCTCACAGTTTGTGGGATCGAGCCCCACATCAGGCTCTGTGCTGACAGCCTGGAGCCTGCTTGGGATTCTCTCTCTCCCCGTCTCTGCCCCTCCCAGGCTTGCGCTGGCTCTCACTCTCCCTCTCAAAGTTAACAAACGGCAAAAAAAAAAAAAAAAAAAAAAAA